>NW_024081528.1:139856-254856 GCF_003009895.1 Hyaena hyaena | reverse complement strand
TGACAATGAGGCAAGCGTGTGGACAGGGGCAGAAATGGGCACAAGGGTGAACTATGAGCTTCCGGGCACCCGTCCTAGGCTCCACCTGGCAGTCTCTGTGCACAGGTAGCCTCAGGTACTGGCATTCTGCCCTGAGTTCTGTAATCAAGTCCTACTTTCTGCTTAAGATTGCCCCAGTGGTTTTGTTACATACAATCAGAATCCTGATTAATGTAGTGAGTCATTTCCAGGGAACAACTGTGGGATGGAGAGCCCTTGTTTCCTGCTCTAGACATGGTGGGGGAGGGACACTATCCAGGTTTTTATACTCTGAAATAAAGTCAGCAAAGGGTTATTCTTTTTTTGATTGGAGAGGCACTGAATTCTAAATTATTGTTCTCAAATACCAATGCATTTCCTCATCTGGACACTAGACAGTAATTTTGATCAAGGTAAGTTAAGATCCAGATCATTTTTTTAAATGTTTATTTATTTTTGAGAGACAGAAAGGGTGCAAGCAGGGGAGAGGCACAGAGGCAGAGACACAGAATCTGAAGCAGGCTCCAGGCTCTGAGCTGAAGTTAGATGCCTAACTGACTGAGCCATCCAGGTGCCCCAGATCCAGATAATTTTTTTTTTTAATTTTTAATGTTTATTTTAGAGACAGAAAAGAGCTTGAGTGGGCAAGCTCTTGGAGGGGCAGAGAGAGAGGGAATCACAGAATCTAAAGCAGGCTTCAGGCTCTGAGCTGTCAGCACAGAGCCCGACACGGGGCTCAAACCCATGATCTGTGAGATCATGACCTGAGCTGAAGTCGGACGCCCAACCAACTGAGCCACCCAGGCGCCTGCAGATCCAGATAATTCTAATGAAGGTCCGGAACCTCATAGGATTGGTTCATTAACCTATGTCAGGTTGAAGCAACTGGACAATTTTGTATGGCCACAGACATTCTGTTTTACCTGTGAGCTCTACATCTCCGAATCAGTTTGTAAGAAAATTATGCCATTAATACGTTTCTTGCATTGTCACAGAGATCTGCATAATGACCAGGCTTTCCTCAGGTCATTTCCCCAGGTGTTTTTGCAGCATCTGACATCAAAAGATCCATAAAACAAAAACAGAGAGGAGTTACTGTGCATGAGGAGACATTTATTTTTATTTATTTTTATTAAAAATATTTTGTTAACATGTATTTATTTTTGAGAGACAGAGAGAGACAGAGCATGAGTGGGGGAGAAGCAGAGGGAGAGGGAAACACAGAATCTGAAGCAGGCTCCAGGCTCTAAGCTTGACAACACAGAGCCCAGCGTGAGGCTTGAACGCATGAACTGTGAGATCATGACCTGAGCCGAAGTTAGATGCTTAACTGATGAGCCACCCAGGTGCCCAGGGGAGAGATTTATGTAAAGCATTTATCTTCAGTTTTAGGGACATGCTTTGGAAAAATGTAGAGCACTTTATCAGTTTTAATTATTAAATATTTTTGTTTTAAAATGTGAATTAGTATTTTTGTTTTAAATGTCATTTTAGAGCTTACTTTTCCACCCAAATATTAAAACAGAAGCTTAATCATCTTCCGGGGTGCCTGGGTGGCTCAGCTGGCTAAATGTCCAACTCTTGATTTCGGCTCAGGTCTCTTGATCTTGCAAGTTAGGCTCCATGCTGACAGTACAGAGCCTGCTCACGATTCTCTCTCTCCTTCTCTGCCTCTCCTCCCACTCTCTCTTTCAAAATAAATAAAAATAAAACTTAAAAAAAGATTAATCATCTTCCTTAAGTAGAAAGTAACATTATTATTTATTTTCTACCCACTTTAAGAAGATTTTGAGATGTGAGGAAAAAATCCTTGTGCACTGTTGGTGAGAAGGTAAACTGGTGCAGCCACTGTGGAAAAGAGTATGGAATTTCCTCAAACAAAAACAGAAACACCATAGGATCCAGCAATTCCTTTAACGGCTATTTATGAAAAAAAAAAAAAAAAAAAAGAAAGAAAGAAAAGAAAACACTAATTCTAAAAGATATGTTAACCCCTATGTTTATTCCATAGCCAAGATATGGAAGTAACTTAAGTGGCCACTGATAGATGAGTGAATAAAGATGTGCTATATACACAAAATGGAATATTATTCAACTATAAAAAAGAATGAGGGGGCACCTGGCTGGCTCACATCCAGCTTCGGCTCAGGTCATGATCTTAGGGGTTTGTGAGTTCAAGTCCCACATCCAGCTCTCTGCTGTTGGCCTGTCAGCACAGAGCCTGCTTTGGACCTTCTGCCCCCCATTCTCTGCCCACCCCCACTTGCATGCTCCCCCAAATCAATAAATATTAAAAAAAAGAATGAAATCTTGCCATTTGCAGCAACATGGATAAATCTAGAAGATATTATGCTAAGTGAAAAACTCAGAGAAAGACAAATATCTTACGATTTCACTCATATGTGAAATCTAAAAAAGATGAATAAACAAATAAAAAGCAGAGACAGACCCTTAAATATGGAGGAAAAACTGATGGTTGCCAAAGGAGACCCAGGCTTTGAGTATGGAATGAATAAATCACAGGAATTAAAGGCACAGCATAAGGAATATAATGGCTGATACTGTAACAGCTTATGGTGAGCACAGCATAACATACAGAGCTGTCCAATCACAATGTTGTCCACCTGAAACTAATATAACATTGTGTCAGTATAAACTAATGATACTTCAGTTAAAAAAAAAGATTTTGAGATGTTTCACAATTAAAAAGAAAAATAAAACAGAATATGGAAATAAAATGAAGAAAATCTAAAAGCACTCCCAGAAAACGATTTGAAAGAGAAGAGAGATAGGGTAACAGGAGCACATCGGGGCACCTGGGTGGCTCAGTAGGTTAAGCGTCAGACTTCGGCTCAGATCATGATCTTGCATCTCATGAGTTTGAGCCCTGCTCTGTGCAGATAGCTGGGAGCCTGGAGCCTGTTTCAGATTCTGTCTCTCTTTCTCTGTCCCTCCCTTGCTCATGCTCTGTCTCTCAAAAGTAAACATTAAAAAACAAAAATCAAAAAAATTGAGCATCAAATTTACTGGAGAGAAAACATTCCAGGTTAAAGAATAAAAATGATTGCCTTTTCCTGTCCCTAAATTTTAATCTAGAAGATACTCAGAGCAGTGTAGTAACAGAAAATTTCCGAACTCTAAACATCTATTTTTTTCATTACTAAGTTATTTGACCATTGGAAAACCCAAACAGTATACATCCAGGACTCCCGTCAATCAAGACATAAGTCAAAGAAACAAAATTCACTCTGCCTCCCTTGTATTTTTCCTTCTTCGATTTTTTAGAAAATTCTGAAGGTCATGGAGGTGAAGATGGAAAATATACCGAAGATTAACAAGATGTTAGAATGCAAAGCTATAAAGGTCAGGTATATATATACAATGTTGTGTTTACAGCGCACTAGGTTTATACACTGATATTTCTAGAAATATCATCCTAAAGATTTTTAAACTTTTATTAATTTGATGCTTCTGAGTATAATAAAATAAATGAACATAAAACACTCTAGTTAACTTGGAAGGGAAGATGAATTCATGGAGGCGGAAACACATAGGAAAGGTATGTACATTTAGGCAGATACTCTTATTTCTGTGTTATAGGTTAATGATTATGAATGTATTTGAGCTGCAGTGAGACATTTTACATCATTTCTAGTCTGAATGCTTCAATATTTTATCTAAAATGAATAAGGTGTCAGGAACATAAAGGAGCACAAATGCACTTGAGGTTAGAAATGATTATACCCATCACACAAAAATACTTATATGTTTCCCTTAGGACATGTTGCCTCTTTTCTTTTGCAAAGCTTTCATGAGATCAGACATGAAATCTTGCTCTCCGCTCCCTACCCCGCCGGGTGGTCCTGGGTTCTCTCTCCTCTTTGGGGGAGCAGGAGGTCTTTTGCTGGCAGTGGGGGGTGGCTTCGGGGCGTCAAGTGCAGGTGGGGGCGGGGGAGGGGGTGGTAACGATGACCCCGCATCCCCTGCAAATGATGGTGGTGGGGGAGGCACGAAGTCCGGGGGCCCTTCATTAAAGTCGGGGGGTGGCGGCGGGAGCTCCTCGTCATCCTCCATGGGTGGCGGTGGTGGGGGTGGTGGCAGATAGTCATCGGGCGGTGCCGGGAAGCCACCGCTCATACCCTTGGCCCTGGGGGCTGTTGCTGGGCTGCCGCAGACGTCCGAAGACCTTCGCACGGGAGGGGGTGGTGGCAGGCTGGACTTTGGAAGGTGATGGGCCCTGGGCGCTCCTGGGTCGTGGTTACCAAGGGCTGGCTTCTTGTCCTTCAACAGAGCAACCACAGCATGACATCCCCATTGAAAGTTGAGGTCTTGTAGATTTGGGCAGTGTCTGCTTCCCGAGGGGTGGGGGGCCTCCCCTCCTCAGGACGATTCTACAGGCTATTCATGAGCTAGCTCATCTTTGCTGTGGGTAAGGAGAATGCCTCCAAATGGCCTCTAACATTACCAATAATAACATTATTTAATACTAATCCACCATGTCTTCTTCAGTAAAATGGAACACTTAGTCTCAGTCATTGAGGTGTTTATTAGATTAGAGATGTATCTCCTCCCAGCCACCTTATAGGGGACTAATCCATGTCTTTAAAAGAGCTTTAGTGATACAGAGTTTTGCTAGTTGTATGATTACTTCAGTCTTTACCTACCCCGAGCTCAGCCTAAGGAAACTCAAATGAAAGCAAAATGGCTCTCCTGGAATTCCCACAGATGCCTTGGTTACCAAGACAAGCCACTGGGGTCCTAGGCACATGCAGCCGTACCATTTTTCTAGGTCTGAGTTGGGCATGTTGTGAAGCTCAATTGTCAGAAACAGGTGTCTGTAAAATCAGTTTGCTTTTGTACCATACCTCCAGTGGCAGAGAGCTGATTAAGAAGCTTCCCTGAACCTTCCCCAAGTCTCCTGGCTTAGATGTCCTCCTTTGATTAGTACAAGGACCTTTAGTGCTTTAGTTTACACAGGTGTGTAATGTGTAAAGCACATTACACAATGTGCTTTAGTTTACAGGTAACCTTTGTAGAAATGTGAGCACAAAGAGTAACTCTCCTATAAAAGAACTGTCCTGCCTTCTCTTGCATCAGTGGTTGCTGGCATGCTGAGAACAAAGACGCCTTTGCCCACGACCATAGGCTACCAGGGAGAAGTCAATTATATGCTTCGCTCCCTCTGACATAACAGCTTCAAGGGAAGTGGTGTGTGGACCAAGAATCCACACACCGGGTCCATAGTCTTAGATTGACCTTTTCTGAACTGTGTGAAAGTCAGCTGGCTAATCAGGTATAAATCGAGCCTCATAAGCTTTACTATTATTTCCGTCTCAAGGTTTTGATCATATCAAATGAGCTAAAGGTGTGGGTGGGTTCTGCAGAGTAAAGTCACATTGCACATGCTATGCTATTGGGTAGAAACCAGAACACTGAACTGGGCCAAAGGCTAACAGAGGTGCAGTCCTTCTGCCAACAGTGGAACAGATGATAGTGAATTCCATTTATATAATGCAACTTCCCCAGGAATTCCAGGCGCTTAGCTGAATCCTTCTGTTAGTGATAATCATCACTGCAGTTTACAATTTATCAGGCTTTCACTCTCTTTTGTTTTTTGTTTCCTTACCAACCTCTTACCACTGACAATTAAATTTAGAAGCTGCTTTTTTTTCCTAACAAAGTGCCTTATGATTGAGTTTTCTATTTTATTTAATTTGCTTAACATGATAAGCTAATTGACTAGTGATGTAACTTAAAAAATTTTCTGAACAGTTTGGGATTTGATGTTCACACAAGGTGAAATGATTTCTATTCTGGGGTCCTTTTGTTGCTTTCAGCATTTTAGAGTGTTTCTCCTCAATTGGGCCATTGAAATAATAATCGCTGAAAGTACAGGGTATGATGTCAGACTTGAGAAGTACTATATATTAGAGTAATACAACTTTTAATGGTCTACAATTGTTTTCAAAAATTGTAAGGAGTTCAATAAATACAATATTAATTGCTTGCACCACTGACTGATGGACAAAATCAGAGGGGAGAATGAAGTGAAAAATTACAGATGGCACAATTATTTAAGGTTATTTTGAATCACATGTGAAAAATATTCAACAGAATAGTAAGTTGAGATGTTACCAATTAGACTAGTAACTATATTACAACTTTCAGCTATAATTTTTAGATAAATTTAAATGAATCTTCATTAATCTCCTTTACTGAAAAAAAAAGTTATGGAGAATGCTATTTGACTAGTATTTTAAAATGTGTTTTCTTCTCTATCATTCTGAGTATGTATGCAGAACGTTAATAGAAAAATATAAAATGCACATTTTATAACAGAACCCTTTTAGTAGTTTTCTAATCTGGTTTTGGGGTTTTTCACATTTAATATAGGGCTTCTGACTAACTGGTTGCTCTAATTTATTCAGAAAAAAAAAGTAAAAATCCCAAGGGCTTAAAACTCAGATGTGACTTTCAGAGTGCTAAAACCACTTGCCTAAATCAAGATCCCTTCAGCCAAAATCAATGGAGTGAAATTAAAAGTACTTACCAAGTGTCAGCGTTAAAAAAAATTCTTACATTTTTCTGAAGCAATGTGGTTAACAGTTGGCTTTAACTTTCCATTTTAGCCTGTATAACTTTAAGGTTAAAAAATCCCCCACAATTATCTATATGAAATTACAGTGACTTCTTAGTTATTGGAACTAGATTTTCTCTTTCCAGAGGAGCAATTATCGGACACCACTAATGGTTTAGAATACAGGCTTACCGCAGACAGTCTGAGAGTGACATCCAGTCCCTCTCTGGTCTTACCTTAGTTGTGTCTGCATGCTTCTGGGCCTCTTCGATAACGACATTTACAGAGTGTGCAGCCTGGGGAACCTGCCCATTGGCCTGGGTGGTACCTGCTTTAGGTCCTGAGAGGAGAGAGTAAAGACAAGAAGAGTGGGCAAGGTATATTCAACATTCTTGTGAGTTCATCTAAAAATACAGTATATATTTCCAAAACAAAAGCTAAGGAGTCCTAAGTATACAGGCCTTACAGCAAATCTGGTTTCTGTGGCAACACTTCATGAGATTCAGCAAAGGTTCAGGAAGGTAAATGCTTTATGTAGGCCGTGACCTCTGGGTTAACTAGGGGCCTGGAGACCAGTAGGTTCTGTTTTCAAAGGCCTTTTGATAACTGGAGAATAACTTTGAAAAACTTTAAAAAAATTCCAGTTGTTGAAGATTTTCCTGAAACATATGTTTCAGGGCTCCTGGGTGGCTTAGTCAGTTAAGTGTCCAACTGCAGCTCAGGGCATGATCTCATGGTTCGTGGGATCGAGCCCCACATCAGGCTCTCCATGGACAGCATGGAGTCTGCATGGGATTCTCTCTCTCCCTCTCTTTCTGTCCCTCCCGTTAGTTGAATGTTCACTTTCTTTCTCCCTCTCTCAAAAATAATAAACAAACGTTTGAAACGCATGATTCTAGTTCCATCCCATGTTGTGTATAGGAACAACTTTTAAACATTATTCTCAACAAAAAGTAGTATGGACACAAAAATTGTAGACAGAGGGAATTGAGCAAAATGTGCACACCCCTGAGATACCCTGGAATCAATTTTTTCCCAGAAAGTCTTGATAAGCACTTATTTTATTTTCTTGCCTTTTAATTTACCCTTCGGCACAAAAGTGAGGCTAACTGAGGTTTTGCAGTTTTGAGGGAATCTGATAGATTTCCTTGGATGTATGTGGATCTCTCTGGGTCCCTCAACAACATTCTGGAGAGGATGGACATCCCTCCACACATGAAAGCCGTTTCTCCAACAACTGAACTGCCACCCAGCCCACAATGACATGAGGTCTTCCCACCGAGTGAACTCAGAGATTGCTTTAGCCATGCTCAGTGCCTGCTATTCTGTCAAATGTTTATGAAATGGCCATTTGCTTGCTTCTTCAAATATTTTTCCAGTACTCTGAGAAACCCATTCATCTACATAACAACTCAAAGAAGGCTGTTTAAGGACATGCGATTGGGAAGAGGGGAATGTTTTATGAAGAGGAGAATATTAACAGGCCCTGAAGTGTCTCTCTGCAAATTATTAAGTACCAAATGAAAAATCTGTACAGGAAAGATATCGGACAACACATTAACCAAGTGGTCAAAATGAATGTTTCCAACGAGGGGCAAACAGATGTCATATGTGTCTGATGTGACACACTGAGAAGGACATGCAGCCCTCACGCAGTATTCCCGCCAAAAATGCACTATCTGAAACGAATCATAAGGAACCATCAGACACATCCAAATGGAGGGAATATCTAAATCACATCCATACTGCCTCAATTTGGATGGGATTTAGATAAAAATATCCTATCAATATTAAATATCAAATTTCCTGGATTTGCTAACTATACTATGATTAGTAAGAGAATAGCCTTTATTTTTAGGAGCCACAAGGGGAAGACTTAGGGGCAAAGGCATATGATAGATAGATCTACACTCAAGTGGTTCTGAAAAAACATGTCTGTGGATAACATGGAGAAGCGGGAGTGGGGAGAGAGAAACGATACAGCAAATTTGGTAAACAATACTGGAGATCTGGGTAAAGTGCTGGGAGCCGCACTGGCCTCCCTGGATGACAGTCACAGTGAGGAAATGGTAGCGTTTGCACAGCTCCTGCCATGAGAAACAAAAACTGGTATCTCCTTCTGCTACTACTGGCTCATGTTGGAAATGAGGCTGCTGGTATTGACCAGGCTTCACAATATTCCAGATCAGACCTTTATTCCTCACAGCATACTCCTGCCTTTTCAAAGAGATTTCAGATGAAAACATTGTGGATGATTGTTAGAAGGTTCTTCCTAAGGGCCTTGCAGATCCAAGATTTACATAATAAAGGAACTAAGAACACAAGTTACAATTGAGTCTGGCCCTGAGACAAAGAGCCTAATTTAGATTTAAGGGCAGATATCCACCCCCACCCAATTGTTTCTGCTTGGAGCACCCCCCACCCGCAAGACATTTGTTATCAGTATTTGGAGTGACTTATTCTGGCCTTGAATATGCTGATTGCTCCCTGTGAAGGAACCTACTGAGGAACTTCTTCTTTTGTGATTAGGGGAGCAGAGGTGTTTCCTGAAAGACCTGTTTGACCCCTGCCCACAAAGAAGTAACTTCACCCTTTTTATGCTAAAAACATTGTCTTGAATGCTAAAGATGCCTTCCTTCCCCATAGGATAAGCATCTAAATCACCTACCTCAATCACTATTGATAAAGGTTATGCAGGAGTCTTCTACAAATCTATGTTCCGGGAAATTCTTACATATCAAAGAAGCTTGTCATCAGAAATCATTGTCTAAGGCAAATGCCACTTCTGTGCTGTCCCCCAAACACTTAATTATAAAACAAAGTTGAGCCCCAGTCAGGGCGGAGATGCCTGCCTGGTGATCAGAAAGACTCTCCGGCCTTTCTCATCCATCCCTTGCCAACACCATCCATCCTTCAGAGACCCCCTGGGCCCCGGTCAGAGCCAGTCTCTGACAGTAAAGGGTCCATGAGGGTTCTTTGTACTATTCTTGCAACTTCTCTGTTGTGTTTGAAATGATTTCAGAATGAAAAAAAGGTATTTATGTCCATTTACGCAGTTGAAATAGTAGAACAGGTTAGAACTGCTTTCTCTACTGTCAGTTCTTTTATTATAAAACCTATGTCCCTCGTTCCGCAAGGGCAGCCACCCTGTTCTGAGTGGGGCTGTCGGAACTTACATGATGGGCCATGTGAATGTGCACGTCTCTCACTCTAAGGCTTACTAAACGACTCTGATTAGCCACAGCTTTGTCTGAAGGTCAGGAAGCAACAGGCCTAAACATCTTTATGCTTTACAATGTTCTATTTAAGATTTTTATAAGACTGTGCACCGTGCCCAGGAGACTTAAACATCTTAGATTCCAAAGTGCTCTATCTTCTCATTTCCTTTGGTCTGTTTATTCTTTCTCCTCCTCCCTCTTATACATATTCAAATCTTTTCCTTATCTATAAACACCTTTGTACAAAGCAAGCAGAGACTGAATCTGAATACTGAAGACCATTGGGGGGATTTCCTTTAAATTTAAGGGCAAAAACTATATTTTCTGTTTGCTTCTTTTGCCCAAACACATACACAGGCTGATTTCTCAGCAACATAGTGTGTATTTTTATGTAAGTACGATGACCTGGTCTTTAGCCTTCTGTGAGAACAAACAGATAATAATAATAGTATCCTTAATGCTCCAAGCTGCTGTCTTTCTATCTGGGGGAAATCCAGTCTTTCCCATGCGCTCTCTGCCCCGTCCTGGGACAAACCATGTGTGCCCATGTAACCCATATATTTGCAGGTGCCACTGACCTGGGACCTAGGTTGTTCTGGGTTCACTGTGTTAACAGTGCCAGCTCTCAAGTGGCAATACAGCCTCTCCCACTGTCTCTCTAGGAGTCCCTGGAGGAATTAGGGGTGGGAAGCTAATTAAGCAAGGATGAGCTCCCACATGTTTTACAGGAGTCAAGTGCATTCTGAGAAGGGGACCAAACCCCATCTCCCTCATTCTTTTTAAAATTTATGTATGTATGTATGTATGTATGTATGTATGTATGTATGTATGTATGTATTTAGAGAGCTAGTGAGACCGAGAGAACAAGTGTGGGAGGGGAGAGAGAGACAGGAGGACACAGAATCTGAAGCAGGCTACAGGCTCCGAGCTGTCAGCACAGAGCCCAAACCGTGAGATCATGACCTGAACCGAAGTCAGATGCCCAACTGACTGAGCCACCCAGGCGCCCCCACCTCCCTCATTCTTAACCCATGTGGTTTGTGAAAGGCCGATCCTACCACGTGATCTGGCAAATCAGAGGACAGCATGCTCCTGGGCACAGTGAGAGTGTTAGGGACAGGCATGAAACAGAGTCCTCCCAGAATGTTTTCAGAGACGGGCATCCCCTTTGTGCTAAGATTTCTAGCTGTGTGAGCAATGTAAGCCTAGAGAGTCAGCAGCAGTCCTTGACATCTCATCTCTTAGGACAGTGCCTAAGAAAGAAACAGTATCTCGATGACATCACTTATGCCCCTGGATCCTGCTATGCCTGAAAGCAGCATCCCCATAGATGTCCTAGTTTTGTGCATTAATAAATCTCTTTCCCTCACTCTTTGTTGCTTAAAACAGACAGAGTTGGATTTCTGTCAATTGCCGTGAAGAGTCTGGACTAAAAATAGTTGCTAAAGTCATAAAGTGATTTAATAAGTGCTAAAGAAAAAACCCCTCCATGGCTGTTCTCTAACATGGGGAAAAAAAAGCTGCCATTTACCAAGAATAAATCACTTGTTAAGCACTTTGGATACAGAGCAATGTATCCAGTTGGGAAATCATAGCAGAAACACCTCATGATTTCCTTCAGTGTCTGGGAGAAAAGATACTAACTTAATAATCACACAGATTATGAATTATGACTGGCTTATAAAGAACAATTCACTGTAGACTCAGGGATAGGAAGGAATTAGCCACATGAAAGAAAAAACATCACAAACAGAGGTAATAACACCTGTGAATTCCCTAAGAAAGGACAGAGCTTGAGGCTTTGAAGAACTAGGAAAAACAAGTGGCCCATGTGACAGGAACAGGAAGACACTGATGGAGAAAGAGGCAGAAGAGCGGGCCAAGGCTCATATTGTGCAGGCTTAGTTGGCCTTGCTAAGGATTTGGGACTTTGTCTAAGAGCAGTGGGAAGCTTCTGAAGGGCGACCCATGGGGGAGAAATCATATTTACATTTAAACAGGTGAGTCAAGGAGGGAGAAAAGGCTGCAAAGGCAGGGAGTTGAGCACCACCATAGGAGGCCAAGTGAAAGATCATGGCAGTTTGGGTTTGATCACAATAGAGGTGACCAGGTCTGGACAGATTTGACCAATATTTAGAGGGTACAATCAATAGGATTTGGGGGTGATTGGATTTGGGCATGAGTGAGCTTTTCTTGAATGTGTCCTACATGAGCAATTGGGCAGATGATGGTATTATTTACAGAAACTGAGACCAACAATGGGGGAGCAAGTCTGGAGGCTGAGATGAGGAGTCCGTTTTTCGGACATCGGGTCTGATGTATCCAGGTGAGGCCACTGAGCAGACAGTTGGATGCACAGTTTTGCAGGGCAGCAGAGAAGTCTGGGTTGGATTTATATATTTGTGGGTGATCAGCACACAGATGGCCAGGAGTGGATTTAGACCACTTACAGGGACTGTCAACGAGAACAGGGTAGGATTGACGAGGCCGTGGGCAATTTAAGGTGGGGTAGGAGAGTTAGTAGAGGTTAGAAAAGAGTGACCACAGCAGCTAGGGGGGTGTGATGAGAGATGTGGAGTGGGTGCTATCTTTTTTTTTTTTTTTTAAGTTTATTTGAGAGGAAGAATGTGTGCGTGTAAGTGGGGAGAAGCAGAGAGAGGGAGACAGAGGATCCCAAGTGGGCTCTGAGCTGATAGCAGAGAGCCTGATGTGGGGCTCAAACTCACCAACTCTGAGATCATAACCTGAGCTGAGGTCAGACAATAACCAACTGAGCCACACAGGTGCCCCAAGTGTGTGCTATCTGGAAAGCCAATAGAGGAGACGGTTTCAAGGTGGAATGGCGTTGATGCTGCTTAAAGGTCAGAGAAGAACAGGGGTTTATAACAGTTGCATTTAGCAGCATAGAAGCCACTGGCAGGATTAGCAAGAGCACTCTCCATGAGGTATTAGAGGCAGAAGCTTGACAGAAATGGATGCAGTGTCAGTGAGGGTAGAGAAGTGGAGGATGCAAATGTGGTCCACCCTTTAGAACAGTTTGGTTGTCAGGTGGGGCAGTAGCTGGAGTCATAGGAGGGTTTTAAACTTATTTGTTTGAAGAAGGGAACAATGATGCGAAGGACTCAGCAGAGCAGAAGAGAACGCAGAAAAGGATGATATAATAAAGTATCTGTCGAGTCTTTGTCCTGAATTCCTGGCACAGAACTTCTAAAACCTTTGGTATTTCCAAAGCGAGTGGAATATCTTTGCTAGTCAGTGAACCCCTAGGATCACATCTGAGTCCAGGTCATGACCACTTTCTGGTGACCAGCCCACATCACAAGATGGGTCGTGATGTGGGCTGGTCACCAGAAAGACCAACCAGTTGATTAGAGGGCTGGGGCTATGGGCTAACCCAACCTCTGGGGAGGGGACTGAAATCAATCATGTGGTCAAGAAGAGGACAAAGCAGCTCTGCAGCCAGGACCCTCCTAGACCTTGTCCTGTGCGTGTGTCTCTTCATTTGGCTGGTCCTGATATATATCCCTATGACAAAACTGTAATAATAAAGATAGCACTTTTTGGAGTTCTGTGAGTCATTCTAATGAACCAGAACTAGTGGGGACCCCCGAAATTGTAGCCAGTAGGTCAGAAGTATGACATCTGCAGAAAGGTAGCCTTGTTGGGGACAGGGCCCTTGGTCTGAGCTAACACCAGTGGTAGGTGTCAGAGTACTGCAAAACATCAGCTAGTGTCAGAATTGGGACCAAAGCACGCACGGCCCTTGTTAGGACATAAGAAAATGGACGCAGGTGAGGGTGGGTGCAGATGAAAGTAAGTTGTTGCTTTTGGTGGTGGGAAGTCAAAGGAATTCCCATTTGATGGTCCCATTTTTCTTTGCTGAGAGTGAAGGATTTGGGGGTTGGAAGTCTGAGGACAGTGAAGAACATCCAAAACGATGGGTTGGGAAACTAGGAGAATACATTGACTGGAACAGGTTTGCTTTACATTACTGACATTGGGGACTGGAAAATTTTTGTTGTGCAGGGGCCTGTCCTATGCCTTCTAGGAGATGCAGCATGCCTAGCCTCTACCCATTAGATGTCATAAGCATTGCTCCCAAGGTGTGACAACCAATAATGTTCCCAGACATTGCCAAACCTTCCCCAGGGGTCAAAGTCAACCTTGGCTGAGGATTACCAGTCTAGAGAAACAGTGAAATCAACAGGCAGTATTAAGGGTCCGGTTGTGTGGCTAATGTCCATAGCTCTGTGGTGGAATCGCTGGCTTCCTCTTTTTGGTGACCAGCCCCATCCTAAAGCTACTTAGGGGTCCCTGTCCTGGAAGTGAATCAGATCTGCCTCCCAAAGAGCCCAGGAGTCTTTACTGGAAAAGAAGCCAATGCCCCTGGGAGAGATACCCCAGATGGTCTCAGGATGCCTCACCCCAAAGAGTACAAGGGGAAACTTGGCAGCCAAGAACTTTAAGTGGTGTTTCACTCCCAAGCTGAAGATTAACAGAATTAGGAAGCCCAACTCCCAACCAACCTCAGCAACCCTTTATTTAATAAGTCAACAAATATTTACTATCTGCCAGGCCTGTAGGCTCTGGGAACACAATGTGTGCAACATGGTGAAATGGTCCTTTGTCCTTTCAAGACTTAAGAGTCTGGTAGAGAAAACAGGCACCAAACGAGTGAATGAATATATAAAATAATTATAAATTGTGATAAGTGCTCTGCAGGAAACATTTCATTCAGCACAGATACTTCCGGAAACTCACTGTTCACAGAGTAGCCAGACTGGACACATCTAATGGAAATATCTTTAAATGTTGGGCCAAATCTACCTTATTGCACCTTCCACACTTTCAAGCTGCTTTTACCCTTTGAGCAACAAAGAGAAATATACACTGGCCTTTGATAGGACCATTCTTTAACGCTGAAAAACAATGACCAGAACTTTTCTGCTGTAAACGGTGCCAGTTCTTTCAACCATTAGTTATCATAAAGACAATGTGTTTGAATTATAGCTCAGTCACTGAGAAGACACTAGGTATGTGCTTCTCTCAGCTCCAGTTTCCTCAGCTGAGGAGTGCGGAAAATCATCTATACTTTGCAGGGCAGTTGTTATGAACCAGAAAGAGTATATGTAAAACAATGCATTGTACCCACTTCATCTCTCAGTGTTCTGTCCTCCTTAAAAATATAAACAAGAGGCTATTATGGCATCACAGGATGTGAGATGCAGAATTGGGTACAAGGCTCTGGCCATGGTATCACTGAGCCCAAATACCAGGGAATGATCTCGTCCTTTGGGCAGGCTGTCTGCTGGGTGCTAGGGGAGCTTTGGACAGATATAATCTTTATGCTCTGATGAGACACAGTTCTCTACCAGCTCACCGTATACTAGTGATCACCATCCTGCCCATGAGCACATCATGAGAAAAGTGGTCGAAGCGCTGCTTAAGAATCACTTCTACAACAGATCCAGGTGTATGTGGAGATCATGAGCCTGACCATCAGAAGGGAAACGTACACAGTGCCAACAAAGTTCTGTTTTTACAGAACAAAATGTGTTGGGTAAGTTTGAACATGAGTTCTGAGCTCAGAACAGGTGTGAGAATTTCTTCTTGGCATGGTACCTGTAGGAGGGAGTGCTGGTGGAGCTGTACCAACAGTAGCCAGGTTCGTCCGGGAGGCGAGCCCGGCCCTCGCCAGAGCCCGCTGATAGTTATCATAGAGAGTCTTCCCGTACTGGGGAGAGAACACAAAAGAAGCAAGAAAGGACTCCATTTATCCCAGATTCTTCACTCAATTGCAATATACATACTGAGAAAAATAAAAAGTACTTTGTAAGCTACTCTTTTTACTCCTTTCCGGAGTTGTTTTTTTAGAGTAAGGATTTCAACAAAAAATTCACAAATCATTTTTTTCACGTGTTAATTTTCCAGATTGGCAGAGTCAGTTAATACTTTTATACCTAGACATTAGAGGAAAGCTTTCACCACCCAGTCCTGATTACAGAAGTCTTTCATAAATCTACTAGTTTCCATGTCGTTGTTTCTTAATTACACACGATGTGTGCAAAGCTCTCCATGAGTAAATAAAGGTCTGAGAAGTCTCATGGGAGAGTAGACCCTTGATTCTCAGGTCACTGGAGAGGTCCATGTTTCTATCACTCTCCGCTGTTTAAAAAAAAAAAACCCAATAGGCAAATAAATGAGATAATATCTATAGCTCTGATTCGTTGAGAATGGGTCAGCTGCTTCTCAGCAGCACAGAGACTCGACCCAGGTCAGGACACTGGTCTGCAATTCAAGATAGGGTGAGTCCAAATGCTCTCTCACCTTGGCAATCCTTATTCCCATGATCCACTGGTTTAGGGTTCTTGCGTCATCACAGCAGAGATATTTGATATACTGGGACTCCTTCTGAATCTGGGGATGCTAGAAAAAAGTAATTTCAAAGACCATTTGTAAACTATTTATTAGCACTTTTCAAAAAAAATTTTAAGACTCTAACAATATATGTAATTTCCTGATACAGTGGAAAATTGCTACTGGTATCAATTTCAGGATTAGAAATTGGGGTATTTTTGAATGGGCTAAATTTTGAAAGGATTTAAGAAATCTGTGACATGATTTATCATAAGCACTTTTTACTATATTATCCATAATAATTTTAATTTCTGCTTTTTCAGCTTTTAAAAGCCTTCACATAGATCACATCTCCTTTCCCACAAGAAATCTGAATCATTTCTCCATTTATCAGATAAAGGAACTTACCTGATGCAATTCTTATGTCACAGAATTAATGCTTTGTGACTCCCAGCCAGTCCTAGGGATATTTAGGGATATTTCCCCTATCAAGAACTCAGGGTTTACCTTTTCTTAGCTATCATCTCCTATCCATACTGGCCATCTTGGTCTCTGGATGGATGTCCCAGGGAAGGAATGTTGTATCTATTCTCAAGTGGCAATGGCTTGGGGTGTTGCAGTAGGGTCCAAGCCTTCCAGGGGCTCACGGTCACAGGTAGCAGTGACACCAGCAGGCATGAAGAGGGGAGAGACATTGGTCTTTGGTCATCAGATCACCTGGGCCCCTCTTCCTTAATCCTTGTTGACTCTGTAATTTCTGTTGTGTGTGTCTGTCTCTGATACACTGTGTGCCTTTGAACTTTGAATGACATTGTGCCTTTGAACGTCAGTATGAATCTGAGAAGCAACATCTGGAACAGTCACCCTGGTAATCTAACAACTCATTGCTGTCATTGCCCAGAAGGGATAACAAGACCCAGACACACTCTAAGAGCCTGATGAGAACTTAGTAAGTTTTCGTTTTTTTTTTTTTTTTTTTTTTTATGTTTTATTTATTTCTAGGAGAGAGAGAGAGACAACGTGAGCCGGGGAGGGTCAGAGAGAGAGAGGGAGTGACAGACTCTGAAACAGCCTCCAGGCTCTGAGCTGGCAGTCAGCACAGAGCCCGACGCGGGGCTTGAACCCACGAACCACGAGATCATGACCTAAGCGAAAGTCGGACGCTTAACCGACTAAGCCACCCAGGCGCCCCAGTAAGTTTTCGTTTTAAAAATGGGAAAACTGAGGCCCAGAGAAGTTACTATATATTTTACCCCATGGCACACTAGAACCTTGGGGGTCTCCTGTCCTCCTGCCTAGAATTTCTGTATTTATATTAAGTTATTAGGTCAAAATTCCAAACTTCAAAGGTCACATAAAAAATTCGGAAATTGTAAAGAATTCCTTCTTTTGGCCTTTTGACCCAGTTGAGGAAAGTCTACCTTCATACTTTTATCTTTAAATGGACCATTCCCTTTGTTTAGGTCTTTCAGCCCTTGGAATTTGCATCTGTATCACTTGAAGAATGATCTTAGGTTTTCTGAGGGTGACAGACACCAGGCTCCCCAATGATGCCTGTAGTTTTCCATTCTTGCCAGAAGATGGCAGCATGCATTCTTGTATGGCTGCTGCATATTTCTTAGTTATTGGGGTTCAATGCTTCCTCATTAATACTGAATGTTAGATTTTAGCTTTACAAATGTTACCCCAATGATCATCCCAGTTGGAGGCCCTTAAAACTGAGACTATCAACTCGGATAATGTAGCCCAACAGGAAAAACGGATTTGTTAAATTAATTAACCAGAAGGTCACATTGATGACAAGAACACTAAACTGAGGACTTAGTCCTCCTATATGAAGGTCCTATCCTATATGGGATAGGAGTCCATCCTATATGGAATGTGACATTCCACAAATGCCTGCAGCACTCTCTCCAAACACAAAATTCACAAAACCAAACTACAGTCCTTGTTTTTCAGCACCAGAAACACAGCTCCTTAACTTACAAAAGTGTTCTTTTTTTTAATTTTTAATGTTTATTTATTTTTGAGACAGAGACAAAGTGTGAAAAGGGAAAGGGCAGAGAGAGAGAGGGAGATACAGAATCTGAAGCAGGCTCCAGGCTCTGAGCTGTGAGCACAGAGCCAGACATGGGGCTTGAACTCAGGAACCTGAGCCGAATCGGATATGAGCCGAAGTCGGATGTTTAACCGACTGAGTCACCCACGTGCCCCATAACAGCATTCTCACTGATGGTCACCTAAGGCAAACATGAATCTCTTCTGAAGTTTGCTATTTATAATTTTTCTTAGAAAGCAGCTGTTCTTTTATTTCTGACACATTTAAAAAGTTGACAACGTTACCTTGGCTTTTGGTGTATTAAAATATTTTTCATTTGTTTTTTGGTTCATGCTGCATGAGAGCCAGGTTCCCAAGAGCAGACCATACATCATGTATGCTTGCAGTGAAATGCACAAATCAGCTGTCTGGATAGAAGTATCCATTTAAACAGCACAATAAATAAGTCTTAAGTATGTTATTTATCCAAATAGAGTAAAATGTGTCCATTCCATTAAACATAATGGCTTTTAGCATAAGAACTCTTGAACTTGAGTTCTAATAATGTCTCCTCCTATGATGATGAGGTAGATGTAGAGAACTTGGTTCATTCTCACCAACATTCTCACTGACCTCCTTACACTATAGACATACTACAAATGTACACAGGAGACTTAGCATCAGATGACCTCAAAGGTCTCTTGAAATCCTTAGATTTTATGGTTCTAAGATGAACTAATCTAGGGGTGCCTGCGTGGCTCAGTCGGTTAAGTGTCCAACTTTGGTTCAGGTCATGATCCCACGGTTCGTGGGTTAGAGCCCCGCATCAGGGTCTATGCTGACAGCTCAGAGCCTGGAGCCTGTTTCAGATTCTGTGTCTCCTTCTCTCTCTGCCCCTCCCCCACTTGTGCTCTGTCTCAAAAATGAATAAACTACAAAAAAAATTTTTAAAAATTAAGATGAACTAATTTGGTGGGCACAAGGATCCTTTCTGGCTCTCAGGACATCCTATAGCAAGTCACTGTGCTTGTTTTCCAGTCATGGCTTAGGACCTTGCCAAGGGGTTTACTCCTTAACTGAGCCTTTTGCTGAAAAATTATTTGCAGAGGGGTTTACAGAAAAATGCTGGTTCAGTATCCCTGGCCAGACTCTTATGCAACTGGTTTGATTATTCCTGACCATAAACAGAGAGAAGCTCTTGTAGGACATGCAGCAAGGCACACAAAGGTCAGGGCAATTACAGAACATTACTGTTAAAAAGGATCTTACAGATCCTCTAAAGTGAGGTAACTATGTGTTACAAATTGGAAAACTATGCCAGAGAGGGTAAGTCATTTGTCCAAGGCCAAAGGGAATGGGAGAACTAAGAACAAAGGACCTATACATTCACCAAATACCTTTGGGTGCTAAGGAATATATCCCTCATTAATAAAGATAAGTAAGAGGCTCATACCATAATCAGGAAGCGGTGACTGGAGGCGTTGCTGGGGGAGACGTAAGTAAACAAATATATGATTACCCTATGACATGGTGAGTTTCATAGTAAAAGTTTGAAAACAGAAAGTAAGAAAGGCTCATTGGAAGAAGCGACTGAGCACTGTAATATGTCTGAGGAACATCTAGAAATTCTGTGTGGTTAACGCCTGGGAGCCATGGAAAGGAGAGGCAGAAAATCAGCTCGAGAGAGCCAGAGTCCATGGCCTGTGTCAAACTAGCATCTGGACGTTGTCCTCTAGGTATCGGACATTTTACAAGAGCAGAGTGATACAGGCAGTAACTGGCAGCCATGAGGAAGACAGGCCTGCAGTGACAAGGAAGGACAGACAGAGAGGGCTGGAAGAAAGACGTGTTGGATGGGAGATCAGATCGTGATAATGGATTGGACAAGAAAGGGAACAGGAGGAACTTCTAGGGAGATTTCTCTACTTCTAGCTTGGAAAAGCAGGTGGGTATTATGGGTTTACCTGTGTCCCCTCCAAAGATAGGTTGCAGTCCTAACTGCTGATAACTGTGAATACGACCTTATTTGTAAATAGGTTCTTTGTAGGTGTAATCAAGTTAAGATGGGGTCATACTTGGGGCACCTGGGTGGCTTAGTAGGTTGAGCGTCTGACTTTCGCTTAGGTCATGATCTCGCGGTTTGTGGGTTCGAGCCCCGCGTCAGGCTCTGTGCTGACTGCCAGCTCAGAGCCTGGAGCCTGTTAGAGTCTGTGACTCTCTCTCTCTCTGACCCTCCCCAGCTCACGCTGTCTCTCTCTCTCTCTTTCCTAGAAATAAATAAAATATATTAAAAAAAAGACTGAACAGAGCAGACGCTAATATCCTGTTTGAACACAAGGATTTTTTTTTTAATATAAAACTGGATGAGCCTGGACTTTAGTCACNCATGATCTCGCGGTTTGTGGGTTCGAGCCCCGCGTCAGGCTCTGTGCTGACTGCCAGCTCAGAGCCTGGAGCCTGTTTCGGATTCTGTGACTCCCTCTCTCTGTGACCCTCCCCTGTTCACGCTGTCTCTCTCTCTCCTAGAAATAAATAAAACATTAAAAAAAAAAAAAGATGGGGTCATACTTGATTAGGGTGGGCCCTAATCCAATATGGCTGGTGTCCCTGTAGGAGGGTCATGTGATATAGAGGTGGAAATTGGCATTACGCAGCTACAAGCCCAGGAAGGAATGCCAAAGACTGCTGGAAAGTGTTGGAAGCTAGGAGAGAGGTATGGGACATTTTGCCCTCAGAGCCCTCCGAAAGGAACTGGCCCTATTGACAGCTTGATTTTAAACTTCTGGATTCCTGAACTGTGAGAGCTTAAGTTTCCATTGTTTTTAAGCCAGCCAGTCTGTGGCTCTTTGTCATGGCAGCCACCCCCGACCCCTAAAATGAATACAGCGGGTGACGAGGTCATTCATCTTGACAGGGACTGCAGGAAGGAGGAGTCTGTGAGGGTGGAGGGAGGGTTGAATCACCGTCTGACAGGTTACGGTTGAAGTGCCCCTGGACACGCAGTTAGCTCAGGTGTGGGGCTGGGAGAGAAGGGGAGACTGTTGGCTATACACTGGGAGTTATTAGCATTCAGACGACAGCCAGAGCTGTGGCGGCGAATAGGACTTCTCAGAGAGAGCAGGAGTCTGGTGAGAACAGAATACAGAACCCCGGAGAACATCCCAGTGTGTGAGGGAAGAGGAGGAGCCCACAGAACTGGAGGAGCAGGTGGACGGGGGGGGGGGGGGGGGGGGGGGGGGGGGGGGGGTAGAACATGGGGCAGTTATCACCAATGCACAAGATGCCAAGAGGGCCAGAGCCTGAGGACTGAAACCGCTTGTTCCACTTGAATCCCTGTTACAGGATTGTTCACTGGAAACTTTTTTTTTTTTTTAATGTTTATTTATTTTTGAGAGAGACAGAGTGTGATCAGGGAATGAGAGACACAGAATCTGAAGCAGGCTCCAGGCTCTGAGCGGTCAGTACAGAGCCTGACGCGGGGCTTGAACTCACAAACCACGCGGGGCTTGAGCCGAAGTTGGCCGCCTAACTGACTGAGCCACCCAGGTGCCCCTGGAAACTTTTTAAAAGTGTTTATTCATTTATTTTGAGGGGAGGTGAGTAGAGAGTGAGGGGCAGAGAGAGAATCCCAAGCTGTCAGTGCAGAGCCCAATTCGGAGCTTGAGCTCACAACCATGAGATCATGACCTGAGGTGAAATCAAGGGTCAGAGATTTAAACAACGGAGCCACCCCGGCACCCTTCATTGGACGCTTTAGTAATAGTTTCAGCACAGGAGGGAGGAAAAGCCTGCAGAGTGTAAGCTCCACAGTCAAGTTCTTTGTTTTGTTCACTGTGTATCCCAACCTCCCAGAGAGCAGTCGGCTGGAGAGAAATATTTTGGAATGAAGGACTTTTATTGACAGAATGAAAGTTGAGGACATGGAAGGCATATTGCTTTCCCAAGAAGTCTGAGTTAAAGGGAAGGCAGAAGCAGGTGTTGCTTAAAGGAATGAGGTGGATCAAACTGAGGGAAGTGATTTGGAACCCCCCAAACCAAAGAATATTTGAATGTGTTGTAGCTCAAGAGAAGAATTCTCTGGAGAGAGGCTGAAGATGCTGAAGCAAAAGGGAGTCACTGAGGGTGGGATCCCAGGGAAAGGCTAATGCTGGAGAGGGACTGGCCTTGGAGAAGGGAGCCTCTTCCCCTGAGGTGCAGAATTGTGAGAATGATTACTATGTTAGATAAGTTTAGAAGTAAATATGAAGAAGTAAACCAGGACAACTCAATCCTCTTTTCTGTCTTTTCCAAGTAGAAGACAAGGTGGGCTGAGAGGTTCGTTAGATGAGAGACCCTTTGAGAAGAGTGTAGATAATGTCTAGGGATGAGGTAGAAGACTGAATTGAGTGGAAAGCAGAGAAAAGCTGCTAAAATCTGTGACTGCAGGAGTTGACGTGGTTAGCAAAAAGCAGACTCAAGAACCAGAAGTGAGTGACTGAGCTCAACTGTATGAGCCCCAAATGTGACATGGCTAAGCAAAGGAAGGTGCAGAACTAAGAGAATGTTGACCCTAAATCCTAGCTTTAGGAAATTCAAGATAAGAAGAGAGTTTGTTCCCAAGACAACACACTTTATGTTTAATAATAAGCATGAGTGACCCTAGTCAAGTTCATGAATCTCTGTGAGTTTCTGTTTCCATCTCTATAATACAGAGATGATAATACCTCCCTTGAAGGGTTGTTGAAAGATTAAGTGAAATAATGTATGAAAAGGACTCAACACAGAGCCGTATCATGAGAGGGCACATTATTATTAATATTAATGACAGAACAAGGTTTTGAAAAGCATAATGGGGCAGGGGGCCTTTCTGTTCATTCATGCATACATTCATTCATTCATTCAACAGATCTGAATTAAGCATTTAATACTGATTCAGGCTCTGGAACATAATAGCAAACACAACAGAAAAATTCCCTGTGCACAAGGTGTTTATATTCTACTAGCGTAGAAATCCAGTAATTATATAAAATATAATTTCAGATTGTGAACACTGCTTTGAAGAAAATAAAGCAGAGTAAGAAGTGGAGAGAAGATAAGAAAAAGAGAAGAATTCCAAAGCTCTTTCCATGATATTCCACTACCTCTGAACAGAAACATAATTTCTCCTAGAAAAAATTAAACTTAAATCCAAGTTAGTTAACATATAGTGTAATAATGGTTTCTGGAGCAGAATTTCATGATTCATCACTTCCATATGACACCCAGAGCTCATTTTAACACATGTTTTCTGGAAGATATTTACTTCCGCTGTCCCATCGCATTTAGCCCAGAATTGGGTGAGAAAGAATTCACCAAGGAGGAACTTCATCAGAGGCGCAGAATGGGGATGTGCATCAAAGAAAGAGCACAAGGAAAGGAGTGATTCTTGAGCACTGAGTCCTTTCTTCAGATTCTGATATTCTTCTGTGAAAATGCACAACCTCCAAGGGACAGGTGACGTTTATCCTGCTTTCTCAGAGGGTGATCCCAGCAGCGGCAGCACCTGGGAACTTGCTGGAAAAGCTAACTCCTGGGCCTGATCTCAGACCCACTGAATCAGAAACTCTGGGGGCCCAGAAATCTATGCTTCAGCATTTCCCCTGTGTGATTTTTCATGCACAGTAAAATCTGAGAACCACTGGTCAATAAAAATATTATTTAATGATAAGCAGTAGTAATAATGACTACCAATAAATGAGTGCTGTTTCTAGACACTGAGCTAAGGTTTTTTTTTTTTTTTTAAACATATATTGTTTAACCTGCACAAGAAGGGTTGGGCACAATCATTCCCACTTTGAGGAAGTGGGCGATGGGGAGTAGAGAGTCTCGATAATGTGCCAGGTGACATACCAGGACTCAAACTCCCATCTTCCTGACAGCAACCCCCTGCCCCTCCTCATGGACTGTCACAATCAGTAAGGTCATCCTGAATAAGAAACTTCTGGACTGGATTTATCAATCAGTGCATGGCTATGAAATCACACAATCTTTTTTTTTTTTTTAATGTTTTTTATTTATTTCTAGGAGAGAGAGACAGCATGAGCAGGGGAGGGTCAGAGAGAGAGGGAGTCACAGACTGAAACAGGCTCCAGGCTCTGAGCTGGCAGTCAGCACAAAGCCCGACGCGGGGTTCGATCATGACCTAAGCGAAAGTCAGACGCTTAACCGACTAAGCCACCCAGGCGCCCCAGAATCACACAATCTCTTAACATGCTTCTCTATATCCCAAATTCCTTTTATTACATATATATGTATGTATTCTTTGAATTCTGTACATCTGCTCACCCTGATGAAATATTTTGATATCAAGAGGGTTTTTTTTCCTATCATGGCTAGAAACGGAAATAAGTGACCAAATGTTTGTAAACAAATTAGGTTCTACTGTGACAGACTTTTACTCAGTAAATTAATAACAATGCCCAGTGTTTCAGGAAGGTACTGGGAAGCATGCTTAGGAGCAGACCAAGTAGGGTGACTGCTCATAAAAACTGGCTTGAGGACAGAACTGATCACATCCTAAGAACAAGGACTCCTGTCCATTTCTATATCCATCAGGCCTGCTTTCTTCTCCAGGTCAGAGCCCTGTCCCTCCCGCCAAACCCCTTCGGGGAGGCCCTCAACCCTCTTCTGAAGCCTCGGGCCTTGGATATGCAGGTTTTAAATGTTCGAGCCCCATACCCTGGGTCTCAGCATGGCCCATCTCAGTGCAGCCCAAGGTCACCCGAGTCAGGTCGGATCATTCAACCCAGGATTCCAGGAACTACCTCCAAACTTGTGAGTCTTCCTGAGAAACTGGGTTCCTGTCCGGCTTGCTATGTCTATACCTCAGCCTAGGAGCCTCTGGGTCTGGGATCTTGTCTTTCTCTCACTAGATGCCGGGAGCCGCACTGGCCTCTCTGGATGGCAGTCACAGCAAGGAAATGGCAGTGTTTGCACAGCTACTGCCATGAGAAATGAAAACTGGTATCTCCTGCTACTACTGGCTCATGTTGTGCTGGTATTGACCAGGCCTCACAATATTCCATATCAGACCAATATTCTGAACACAGATACCTCATGAGGAAAAGCATATTCCTGCCTTTACAGGAGAGATTTTAGATGAAAGCTCTATGGATGATTGTCAAAAGGCTCTTCCTAAGGGCCTTGCAGATCCAAGACTTAGGGGGTTAAGAACACAAGAGTTACAATTGAGCCTGGCCCCGAGACAAAGAGCCTAATTTAGAGTTAAGGTACAGATAAGGGCAGAACTTAATACTTACACCTTCTCCTAATTGGTGATGTATGGCAGTCCCTTCCCCAAAGCCTACTTTCTGCAAACACCCTCCCTTACAGGTGGCTGGGATGAGGACAGATAAGAGTAGCTAAAGCATCACCCACAAACAAAAGGCTGACACATTTAGGGCCTCCATGGTGTTCACACATTCAGCATCAAATAGGTTTCCACAAACAACTTATTAATCAACTCAGAAACATTCATTTGAGAGCCAGACAGAATGACTCTTAGCCCATCTATACACTTAACCTATGACCTAACCTTAGCGTTATTAACTTAGAACAAATATGTATCCTGTCTTTTACTAAGAATACCCTGCTAAATCTTTAGTTATAAGATTTACTTAACCTCACTATAATTGGAATAGTTCTGCAAGAATATTTCTGTAAAACCTGCTTCTGTACACTTTCCAAAGCATCTTATCACAAAGAGTTATCCAGTGTAAAAATTCCTTTTCCTGATGTCATGTTATCATTTAACCTATAAATAAAGACACCAAAACCGACAGGACAGAGATGCCTGCCTGGTGATCAGAAAGAATCTCGGGGCTCTCTCACTCTCTGACTCGCCGACACCGTCCATCCTTCAGGGACCCCTGGACCTGCTGGTGCCGGCTCGGCCTCCAGCAACTTGACATCAGTGTTCTGGTCTCGGGGTCCCAGCCCTGGGGTTTAGGCCTTTGCTCCCTGCTGAAAACTCTGATTCAATTTGTTTCCAGCTAAGGCCTGACTGTTGATGTTTTAGAGTTAGGACACATTCTAATACTCTGAGTATTGGCTGCGCTTATGGAAAGCAAAGATTCCTGGGCCCCATCCTTAAACATTTTTAGTCAGTGGGTCCAGGGCCCTAGAACTTGTATTTCTCTTTTTTTAATGTTTTTTTTTTTTTTTTTTTTTTTGGAGCGGGGAGGGGCAAAAAGAGGGAGAGAGAGAATCCCAAGCAGGCTCTACACTGTCAGGACAGAGTCTGACATGGGGCCTGAATCCACACACTGTGAGATCATGACCTGAGCCAAAATCGACAGTTGGATGCTTAACTGACTGAGCCACCCAGGCACCCTAGAACTTGTGTTTCTACCATGAGTCTGAGTCAGCCAGTTACTGAGCAGCATTTCGGAACCTCTCTCAAAACCTTCTCCCTGCTTCAGAGAGGTGGGCAATGGTTCTCAGATGAAGTGCAATGGAATGTGCAGGTGGAAATAAGGGCCTCCTGTCTGGTCATTTCTCAGGGCCTCAGAATTCCAAACAGAGGCCACAGGGCTCTGGCAAGAACACAAGGAAGACAGAGTTCAAGGGCAGCTGGTGGCAGGGATGGGGCATGGCAGAGAAGATTCTGTGTCCCGACAAACAGCATCTGCGAGAGTGGCTTCTGAGGCACCACCTGTTTCTTATCCTGGTTCAGCCACTTACTGCTTGGGGAGTCTCTGTGCTCAGGTTCCACATCTACACTTGAGGGAGAATTATGGCTCTCACCTCAAAAGGTTGATAAGAAGAACACAAGCGTTAATTTATGTAAAATGCTTAAAGCATTGCATTATAGATGCCACGTAAGTATTTGTCATTTTTCTCACTACCTTTTCTATGCCAGGGACAGAAAAGGAGATGTACGAATCTGAAGCAGGCAGGACATTCTCTTCACCTCTCTCTTTCTTATGACCTAAATAGGCCTCTGCCTGAGGGCCTTTGCACTTACTATTCTTGTTTCTGGAATGCTCTTCCCTGGGTAATTCTTCCTCCATCACTTTACTTACATCTTTTGTTAAATCTCATTCCCTTAGAGACTCTTTCCCTGATCAACCCATTTAAAGAAGCCCTGATTCTGGCACGCTTTGTCCATACCCTGCTTTTTATTTCCCCAGAGCCTTATCATTACCTGATGTCCCATTTCACTTTGGTTTATTGCCATTTCCCTCACACTAAATGTAAACTCCATGAGAACAGAGACTGCTGTATGTTTGGTTCACTTCTGTGAACAGCACCTGGGGCAGTGCCTAGCAGGTAGCTGGCACTCAATCAATATTGAGTAAATGAATGAATGAACAAATGGATGAATGCATGCCCAGGCTGCCTGTGTTCATTCAGGGGTTGGGGAATGGTTGGGTCTAGGGGATTCCCAACTCCTGGAGTAACAGATGTGTGACAATAGCGCACTAGCATGGGCACCTCTGAAATGACAGAGTGAATACATGATCATCTCCAATGATGTGGTCCTTGACAAAGAATATGTTTGCTACAAAAGTAAATGTTAAGTATTGTCCTTCATTTGTGGAAACGATGTAAACCTACGTATAGACTCTGAGCCACCTCCTCAGGAGAGGTGACAGCTTTGCCAAGGAGTACACAAGCACACACACGGAGTCTGCCAGCACACACTTCTAGAAGCGTGATGATGCGGTTCCTCCTGGGCGGGGGCGGTCGTGGGGGACTGGCCTACAGGAACCTGGCCTTATTAACACCTGCCCCACAGACTTCCACCCTGGATGGAAAATGAGGACCCTGACTCTCAGAAAGGAGAAATTCTGCACATAGCGGTGGGCCATTCCTATGGAATTAGATAATCAGCACTCTCTGGTGTGAGATGTGATTGAGGGGCTGAGAAGGGAGAGGAATTTATGGTGTCTGAGGCAACAAACAGCTACATAAATTCCCTGAATCCATTTCAGGGAGTCAGTTGTTAACTTTATGGCACAAAACAGTTATTTCTGCCCAACCTTCCAAAATACAGTGCTAATGTAAATCCTGCCAAATACCTGATAATTGCCTTTTGATAACATATACCTTAAGAAGTGTCAAGACTCAGTAATGTTATTTTTAGAAGAAGTTTTCTTTTCCTACTTTATGGATTTTCTATAATTTTCTAGGAAATCTTATCAAGTTCCTAATTTCTAAAATCTCCCTACAGCGGAATAACAGCCCAATAAAGAGCTGAAAAACTGTAAATTAAATTTGTTCAAAATGGAGAGCTTTCATTTTCATAAGTGACAAAGAAGTCTGGACAGATTCATTTTAAAGTTTTAGAATCAGAAAAGGGAATTGAGGGTAGAAATGCTTCCATGTTTCCTATGATACACTTGTGGTTAATTATGGAGCATTTAACATTTTTTTCCTTAAAAGGAAATATTAACTCAAATTGTTCACAAATCTAAACCAAGGACTTATGACATACCTTTAAAACAAAGCAGTGGTCAGTAGGAGCTTTGTATTTCATTTTACACTGAATCCCGTAGTAAATGTTGACATTTTCAAACTGTATAAAGCATGCCAGATCTCGAGATGTCTGAAAGAGAAGGGAAACAAAATCACCTTCACTGAGTTGACAGCTAATTTTTCAAGGTCGTCCTTGATGGCACAACTAAGGATTACATTTTAGCAGAAAAATATTGAATTTCAGTAACTTATTTAAGCTTCTATCAAGTATAAGTCTTCTAAAATTAAGCCTGCATTTTAAGAGGTAAATGAGCACACTCAGGACGAAACAGTGTTCTATAAACCCAGAAATGGAGCAAAAGATTATACTGCTGTTCTAGCACCTGCGTGTGGACTCAGGCGCAGAGCTGACTGCCTAACCTTGAGTCATTGTTATTGATGCAGTCAAGATAAGGTGACTGACCATCTGGTCAGAAATTTCATTTTAGCTTTTGCCATTCTAAGTCAGTGATGGATTTCATGATTGAACATTAAAAAAGAAAAAGTCCTTCTCAGGATGAACAATAAGGTAAATCTGATGCTCAGTAAATTAGCACATACTTCATGCACTTTTCCCAGAGAAAAAGGATTCCTTTCATGCTTTCTCATTAGTGCTGGTGGTGTTGCTATGGAAACCGAAACCTCTCCTCCATGTATAATATGGGTTGTGAGGACTGCAACCTCTAATCTACATATTTGGTTACACTTCTGTTATAAATTCGCTCTATTACTGTTTTTTTTTTTTTTTTTACCTTCACAGGTTAGTGAATAAATAATAGAGGGCAGGATTGCTACACCTTAGTGCACAATTAGTCCTTTATATATGGTTGCACAGTTTTTTTCTTGCAAGATATTTTCTTCTGGCTTTCCAAAGTCTTGTGTTTTTTAATTAAAAAATAGAATATGTTCATCATAATTTTTAAAAATAATGTATTAGACATATATATAAGAAAAAGAAAATCTTCCTCCACACTCCTTTTTTCTAATTCCAGTCTCTTCTCTGGAAGTACCGTTGTTAATAGTTTGGAAGTACCCTTCCAAATGCTTCTGGGTGATCATTTATATACTTTTGTGTGTACAGGCATACATACATACATACATACACATACACAATTTGAAAAATATGAATGAAATTTTACTATACTGTCCTATGAACTTGTTATTTTCTTAAGAGGGGGTCTTTCTATGTCAAGACATATGAATGGGTACCTCGCAGTCACGTAATGGCTGCACAGCATCTCACTGAACAGGTGCAATGATTTATTGAGCCATCCTACCCAAAATGACTAGAGGTTATTGCAATATTTTGCTCTTGCAAAAAATACTGTGCATATGAGCAAATATTTCCATGGGACAGATTGCTAAATGTGCAGCTGCCATTTCAAAGGGTATTCCCCTTTATATTTGAGTAGATGTTGTTAAATTGTCCCCCAATTTGGCTGTACCGATCTACATTCTCGCCTCTAGAGCACGACTGTGCCCACTTTTCTTACTCAGTCCTGCTGAAATTTGGATATTAACAATATTGTTAATTTTATCAATCCCATAGGAAGAAATATTTCACTTTTTAATTTACATTTCCCTGATTACTAGTAAGACAGAGCAACTTTTTAATTGTTCACTGGCTACTGATATTTCTTTTTCTGTAAATTTTCACTTAATAAGCATTGCCATCTTTCTGTGAGTAGGTTTATCTTTTTCTTATCGATTTGTTGAGGTCTTTATACTTTATGGATATTCATATTTGGTTATATATGCTGAAGTGTATGTACTCTTTGACTCCAGAGCTAGTCTTTAACAACTTCTTTGGTATCCTTGGCTGTAAAGAATTAAACAACATTCTATACAGTCAAATTTGTCAATTTTCTCCTTTATAATTTTAAGCTTTTAGTCTTGCTAAAGAAGGTTTCCCCAACTCTGAATTATGAAAATATTAACCCATGTTTTTTAGAAGAAAATTTAAAAGAAAATATAGATAAAAGAAGGTTTTTAACATTTTTTTCTAAATAGATTTAATCAGCCTAGGATTTAATTTGGAGTATGATATGAGGTAGGAAACTACTTTCTCCAAATGGTGATGCAATTATTTCAATGCTATTTATTAAATACCATACTGTTTCCCTATTGCTATAAAATGCTCACTTTACTTTTCCTTATATTATCAGATCTCAGTGTTCATCTGTTTTCTCTACTATAGTTTTATCTAATGTTAGGAGGAGGGGTTCTGCCTCAATGTTCTTCACATTTTTTTTTTTGGAACAGTACCTCTTCTGATGAATTTTAAAATCAGTCTGTGAACTTCAAGTCAAAAAATCTTACTGAAATTTTTCTTGGGATTTAATATATAAAAAGTTTGGTGAGGGGGCGCCTGGGTGGCTCAGTTGGCTAAGCATCTGACTTGAGCTCAGGTCATGATCTCACAGTTTGTGGGTTCGAGCCCCACATCTGGCTCTGTGCTGACAGCTAGCTCAGAGACTGGAGCCTGTCTTCGGATTCTGTATCTCCCTCTCTCTCTGACCCTCCCCTGCTCACACTGTCTCTATCTCTCTCTCAAAAATAAGTAAAACATTAAAAAATTAAAAAAAACGAAAGTTTGGGGGGAATTCATATCTTTTCATCTAACCACATGGTACATTTCTATGTATTCAGTTCTATTTCAGTTCCTTCATTAAATTTTATATTTTATGCCATATAGGTCTTGAACATTTCCTGTTAAGTTTATTGTTAGGTATTTTGTATTTTTTGTTTCTACTATGCATGAAATACTTCACATTATATTTTAATTAGCATATTGTTTGTACAAAAGAAAATTAATTTCTTGTTTGGTATATTTATTTGGTCTTAACAGTTTTTCAGTTGAGTGTCTTATATCGTCTGGTAGAAAATCAAGTCAAGAATGAATAAAGAGACTTTGGGGTACCTGGGTGGCTCAGTTGGTTGAGCATCTGACTTTTGATTTTGGCTCAGGTCATGATCCCAGGGTCATGAGATAGATCCCTGTATCAGACTCTGTGGTGAGCGTGGAGCCTGCTTAAGATTCTCTCTTTCTCTCTCTCTCTCTCTCTCTCCTCCCTCCCCCCACCAGCCCTCTCCCCCACTTGGGCTCTCTTTCCCTAAAATAAAAAATTTTAAAAAATTAAAATAAAGGTGAATAGAATTTTGTCTCTTCATTTCCAAAAATTCTGCTTCTTATTCTTTCTCTTGACTCCTGGCTCCTTCCATTCCAAGGTTAATAGTAGCAGTGAGAGAAAGTAATCATGCCAAAACCAATGTGAACATTTCTAATTTTATCACTAAATGTGTTGTGACAGGTTTACTTATACATCTCATTTACATGTAAATGCCAAAGACGTAGCACTTCCAAAATAATTTGTGCATCAGCTGTTACATCCCCAGAGTGGGGCTGGACTGAAGGTGGCACAAATGGGAAGGTATCAGTTCTCTAACATTGACACTAAGCAGGCCCACTAGCTGCCCTCCACCAAGCATTACCCATATTGCCTCTCCTGCATTCCCACAGACATAAGAGAGTCTTCTAACTAGAAGGGCAGATCTGGATATTTCCCATGACTTCACCTGCTTGGGAATGTGGGTCAAGTCTTATTAGATGCCTGCAGTTTGTACATATGCCATTTGGTGGTGCCCTGGATTCAGCAGTGAAGGCAAAATGCTTCAGCGTACCCCAGATATAGAGGACAGAGGTATCCTAAAGCTTTTTAATGGTAAGCAAAAAATGGAAATGCCCCAAGTCTCTAAAAAAAGGTCTTAGGAAAAGCTAATGGTCAGAATGAGAGTCTAAATTCATTTCAGAGATGAAGAATTTATGATATGCTTGTAGATCTGAGGCAATAATTAATCCTGAATCACCAAATAGAAGTTAAATGAGAGCTAAGATCCGCTCCTAAAACAGTCAGGGAAAAGCATATAGCATAACTCAGAGAATAATTTAAATGTTCAGAGAATAAGGGCTACAATCTTCATGTATATCTGTCAACACTTATACCTCTATGATTCCAGATAGAAGTTTATATATAGACTACAGAACACAAGAGTAAATACAGGTGGAAAAAGTCCTCAGAAATAGGTATGTAAAGAAACAAACTACTCTCTAGAAAAGTGCTGCTGCTATAATTTTTGAAACCTGACTTCAAAATAGATAAAATCCTTTACTAACTTCAGGAAAAAGCTATGGAAAAATTCAAAAGGACTTCTGTTAATTCTGTCAGAATAGAGTATGTATTTGTGTAAACATTATAGTAACACGAATCTCAGAGTAAAGGAGTATGTTTAAATTGCCATCTGAGGATTTCTTCAGTTTCATTTTCATAAAATGATTTTTTGATAAACTGCTTTATTTTTTCTGACCTTAGTCTTTCCTTTGGGTACGTAATAAATTCCAGAAGCCCGTAAAAGAAAATAGCGCCTTTTCCAGGATTTCTTTCCATCTTCTTTCAAATAAAGAGCTCCTTCAAGTTCTGGCACAATGATGGATGTTCCACAGAAACTTTCCTGAAATTGAGATTTCGATTATGGAGAACACATGAAAGAAAAAACACAAATTTCTGTTCACATTTAAACAAACTATGGCAAACCAGCCTTTTAGCCAAGCCAGCGAAAAGTCATTTGTCTGTAAGTCTGAATGCATGCACTTACACTGCACACCGTCTGCCAAAAGAGGGCAAGGATATCATGGTGGTTGAATCTTAGCTCTTGAGTTAGACCTCCTGGCTTCTCCACCACTTAGGTTTGTGACCATGGGCAAGTCACTAAGTCTCAGTTCCTTTACTTGCAAAAATGGAGTAATAATAGCCCAACTTCATAAGAAAGGTTATGAGTACAATCTTGGTATACTGTAAAAGTGAGCATTAAATAAAGGCTATTTCTGTTATTATAAGTTGGAAAATAGAAAAAGTATTCCTTTTCCTATAAGTAAACAAATGGCTATTTTACTGCTAGTAAACAGAAAAATTAGAATATATAATCCTCCACATAAATATGTGTATGTTAACTTACTCTTGGGATAGTTTTCTTATTGAAGAATGAAGAAGGCAATTATTGGTACTCTGGTATTGGAAAAGGAGAGGGACAAAGCAAATTCTCTACGTATAGATTTTCAAATGTCAAAACTTGCATATAATGAAGTCTTAGTAAATTTCTTTTAAAAGCAATGAAGTAAAAAGTACATTATCATTCTATTCCAGTTCAAATAGTCAAACTTATTTTTGGCTTTCTGTTTTTGTAACTCTCAACCACCTTCTATTCCATCACATAAATGTAGAATAACTTTTCATTTGTACCCTGCCAGGAAAAATATATGTAGCGGAGCTGGGACACATTTTTGTTCAAATTCTCCCCCATATCGCTCTTCAATCAGATATTTGGCCCAAATTAAAAAGCAGGATAGTGCTGATTTTTCATAGCATAATATGCTTCATATTTTCTTTAACATCCAGCCTTTAATACACTGCTGAAGTCCTAGAACAAGAACTATTCAGGCAATTGTATAAATCAAGGCACAAGCTGTCCCTGAGTTATGGACAGCTGATGATTAAAAACAAATGGCTGTGTTAGGAAACTTCACTCTCCCCTTCCCTGTCTGTCAGTCACCATCACTGCTAGGTACACTCAGAACCTGAATCTCCTTGCTGCTGGGCACACCTGGTGTTTTCTCTTCCCTGATGCAACCTGGAGTCTGGTAAATGCAGAGAACGTCCCCCTTCCCACTGTTGCGCCTCTGCGGGAAATACCCACTGGGTATTTGGATCTTGGTCCCAGAAGCCAGAATTTGTAACATTTTTCAGGACCTTGGGAGTGGCAGAAGGTCCTGGTGCCTGCTCCATCTGGTACAGGCCTGCGAGAACGTAGTGGGGAGAGAGACCTGTGCGGGAGCCTGGCCGGATCTTGGTGAATAAGAGAGAGGGTGCTAGTCAATGTCAGCAAACTGGCTCCAGGCATGAATGGATGGGGGCCCAGAGCTCACCAGGTCATCTGAGTTTTCAGAAGAAGCCTCAAATCTACTAACACAAGAAAAGCTCAAGCCATTTTTGAGGGTGAAGGAAACCTGTGCTGGAGCCCTACACAGATTTTCTTCACCCCCACAGATCTTTGATCTCTGCACTCATCTGCATTATGTGCTGGGAATAGAGCCCTGATTTTTAGCATAGTTACTATGTGAAAACTCACTAGGAGTTAAAAACAAACAAACAAAAAAAAAACAACCATCAAATGAGCTTCTGGAACACGCCCCTATAGTGATAATCAAGAACATCTGCACAGTAAACGACCCCGTGCTTCCACTACCACCCTGGATCGCTGTAATTCAATATGATCCAGGGCACTGAAGTTCTTGGACTTGCCCCTTAACACCCGAACCTCAATGGCAGACCCAGACCTGTGTCAGGTCTCCTAACGCAAAGCTTACACTTCTTACCACACCTGGCTACTGAAAGAACATCTTAGAATTCACTGTAAAGAAGGTTTGGAAATCCTTATATCTGACTTCTGGGGAGACTTCAGTAATGAAAAACATGGAATGGTAAGAGACGGGTTTTATGTGGATTCCTAAGTGTTTTAGTCGAGAATCACTAACCCAACTTCATGAAAGTAAAATATAGTCTAAAGCCATACTTTTAAACGACTCAAAGAACCAGTTTAATTATCTTAATAGCTATAATTTAGTAATAATTTGATTTTAAAACCCCAAGTTAAAATTTCAGTGTGTCTCAGAATATCCCATTGTTCCAAGAAGCAAATAATTTAAAAATAGATACAGTTAACATCTTTCTCTTTTCTTCTACTCGGCAGAATTACACTTACCTCAAGTAAGGATTCCTTATTCTTAGCATTCATTTTCTCACTTGTTTCCTTCCCTTCTTTTTTTCCTTTGTTATCCAAGTAAAAATTCTAAAAAAAATATTAAAAGATCAGAATCAGTTAAGGGTTCGTCGCCATGCTAGCTACTGCAAGGGACTCACTGTTTGCTGGAGAGAGAAGATGCAGCTATAGGAAAAAAAAGTGGGGACCACAGCATATAGTATCTGTCAATCAAACACCTACTGAAGGTTTACCAAGTACTGACTAATGAGGTAAAACTTTCTCTTCTTCCCCTTGTGCACAATCAATGAGGAAGCAAACATAAGACAGAAAACACTAGCAAAGGAGAGGACAACATTTCATTGTTAATTGTCTGGAACAGGTGTCAAATGCTAGAAGGTGGGAGACCCTATGTGCTGGAAGAGCCTGGGTGTGGCTTGTGGATTTCATGCAGCCTCCCAAGGGCCTATGGACTAGAGATTCCGGCTGATGAAGAGAAACTTGAAATCCAGATTTTTATAAACATTAAGTCCTAACTATTCAGTTTGAAAACCGTGGCACAGAGTTTGCCGCTTGGCAACTTCTAAGGACAGACAGAAGCAGAAAGGACATTTCTGGAAAGAGAACTAGCCTCACAACGACAGGGAAGACCATGGTTCTAAAGCATTCATGACTGGGTGCACAGTCTCTAAGTGGGGTTTGTATTAATCTATGTATCATATCTTGTTAATACTGAGTATCAATGAGAGGGCTGAAACTAAATGTTAAATGAGTAAGTTTCCAAAAAATCACGAGTATCCAAGGGTTAATCTTCACATATCCAGTGCAGGTGAGGTATCAATATACAGAGTGATTATTATGAGTGACCAGTGTCATGATTAAAACACTGAGGACTTTATGTGAAAATGTAGAGTTTTATAAAATAATGCATGAAAAAATGTACTAAAACTAGAACATATGCCTCTGGAGCACAGTGATTAAATTAAGGGCTCTCCTGAATTTAGACACAAATCTTTAAATACGTCATAAGAATGTTCCTACAAGCATGATCCCCAGATTAGCTTGACGCTCAATAAAATGTATGTTCTTGGGATCCCCATCTATGGACCTGGAGCCTCTGGGGCAGGGCCTGGAAATCTGCATTCCAACACACTTCCTGCATGATTTTTATTTACAATGAATTTGAAGAAAAGAGTGTACTGCAGGTGGCCAAAAGACACAGGAAACGATGCTCAACATCACTCATTATCAGAAAATTAAACATACAAATTAAAACTACAATGAGATATCACCTCACATCTGTCAGAATGGCTAAAATTAACACAAGAAACAACAAGTGTTGGTGAGGACACGGAGAAAAAGGAACACTCACGTGCTGCTGGTGGGAATGCAAACTGGTGCAATTATTTTGGAAAACAGGATGGAGCTTCCTCAAAAAGTTAAAAATAGAACTACCTATGATCCAGGAATCACACTACTGGGTATTTACCCCAAAAGTACAAAAACACTAATTCAAAAGGATACATGCACCCCTATGTTTATTGCAGCATTATTTACAAGAACCAAATTATGGAAGCAGCCTGGGGTCCATAGATAGATAAATGGATAAAGAACACACACACACACACACACACACACACACAGAGGAATATTACTCAGCCATAAAAATGGAATGAAATCTTGCTGTTTGCAACAACGGAGATGGAGCTAGAGACTAAAATGCTAAGTGAAATAAGTCAGTTAGAGAAAAACAAATACCATATGATTTCACTCACATGTGGAATTTAAGAAACAAAACAAACAAGCAAAAGAAAAAAAAAAGAGGGATACAAATCAATAAACAGACTCTTAACTACAGAGAACAAACTGATGGTTACCAGAGGGGATGTGGGTGGGAGGATTGGGGAAATAAGTGATGAGGATTAAGGAGTGCACTTTTCATGGGAAGCACTGGGTGATGTATGGAATTGTTGTATCACTATATTGTCCACCTGAGACTAATAGAGCACTGTATTTAAAAATTTTTTTAAGTTTATTTATTTATTTATTTATTTAGAGAGAGACAGGGGAAGGAGCGGGGGGGGGGGAGAGAGAGAGAGAGAGAGAGAGAGAGAGAATCTCAAGCAGGTTCCACACTTTCAGCATGGAGTCCTATGCAGGGCTTGAACTCATGAACCGTGAGATCATGACCTGAGCTGAGATCAAGAGTCAGACGCTCAACAGACTGAGCTACCAAGAGGCCCCTACAGTGTTTTTGTTTTAAAGAAAATGGAAAAAACCCATGAAGTAAATCTGAGCTGGAGTTCAGGGAGGGTTAGTCCTTAGAATGGACCCACTGCCCTGGGTCAGAACTTCTCATCAGTCGTGTGGTCAGCTAACTCAATTTGAGCTGCTCTGTAGCAAGCAGTGGGACTCAGGAGTTAACTCCTTATCTGTTTCACATGGAAACTGTGGACAATCTGAGCTGAATAATAACAGAACTTTAAAATAGGAAATGAGACTTTCAGTTACAGCTTGCTCTCTTTTCTCACAACTGAAAATGCAAGATTTCAGGGCAGCTGGTAGAGGAAAGAAACGGAGAGAATACATTACTTTGTAATACCACCTTCTTGGAACAAAGAGTAAACCAAGCAGTTCTCAGTCCAGAAACAAATATTCGTGAGTACTCTATGTAAAACATCACTGTGCCTAAGAATCTTTTTCTGTCCCACTGAGAAGATACCTATAAATAGATAGCGACTGATCTTTAGATGGGGAGCTACATGAGACACTGTATAAATTCAAAAGGAGCCATGTCTATAGGTTTTCAGAAGGGGAAAAAAAATCACTGTAGACTGAAATGGCCAAGGAAGACTTTACAGAGGAGGTCAAAGTTTGCACTAGGCCTGAAAGATGTTCAGTATTCAGAGAGGGAAAAGGAATAAGGAAGATATTCAAGGCAGGGAGGAGAGCACGTACAAAGGGATGGAGGTAGTTAAACACTGGGAGTCTTCCAACCACTGGTGAAAAACCAGTCTGGCTACAGCTGGGGATAAACACAGCAAACCTGATGAAGACCAGACCCTCACTTCAGATCCTTCTCTTCTTGCCTGGGTCAGAATCCACTCAAGGCCCATCACTGGGTGCCTGGACACTGCTTCTCCCCCACCTACAATGGGCAGATCTAATGTCCTTGCCCCACTTCAGCTGGGGTCAGCCACATGACTTGTTTTGGCTAACAGAGTGTGGGGGAAAGGGAGAGGGCATCAATTCAGAGCAGGGCATTTGAGAGGCTGTGTCGTGTGTCTCCACTTACTCTCCTGCACTCTAGCCGGTCGCTGTGGGAAGTGTGTGTCACAGGTGGCTGCTGGTGTGAGGACAGTAAGAAACCAGTGAACTACCTGCATCTGACCCACATTCTGGAGCCAAGGATGAGGACCTGCAGAGTCAGGAGGGAGGGAATGTCTGTGGCTGTAAGCCACTGGGATTCTGAGGTTGTTTATATGCACCAAACACTGACTGATACAAACGGCCACACAGGCTGGTGAGTGGATCTAGAGCACTGAAGTCTGGGGTAGACTTTCCTTTAAAATAGGAAGCCATAAAAGAGACCATAAATGTGATTACTGGAAGACTTTCCTGCTGCTCGGCCTGGTCCAGGACAGTCAAGGATGAGCCTTGGCAGGAGAGAGAGTTGGAAAGGAATGGCAGAAAGATACCATGGTGTAAGGTTCCCCCCAGTGGCTGGCACTCTTCTGCACCTGAAGAGAAGCACAAAGATGTGTTTCTCTCTCTGTTCCTCACTTGCACAACCAATAGCAAACCACAGTCACTACCCAATTTCAGTTAAGGAATAGAACAAATAAGGGAATGAAAACTGCCTAGACTATCAACAATGATTATTGTTGGAGTAGAGGATTATGGGTAATTTAAATTTCATTTCTTCTATTTGTCAACTTTTTTCTTTATAATACATTGTATTATTTTTGAAGTCAGAAAAATAAAATGTTATTAAAAGAAATAAAAAGCAATTCAATAAGCAAGCAACCTTATATTAACTGTTTTGCCAATACCCTCTTTGAAAAACAGATTCTTTGGGTTCCTAGCAAGAAGGACTAATGTTAATACCGGAGACTTCTCTACCACCAGAGACACTCTTCAGTTTTTATTTTTTAAAATATTCATTTGAGAGAGAGAGAGAGCGAGCGAGCGAGCAAGCAGAAGAGGGGCAGAGAGACAGAGGGGGAGAGAAAATCCCAAGCAGGCTTCATGTTCAGAGATGAGCCCAACACGGGGCTGGATCTCACAATAGCAACATCATGGCCTGAGCTGATATCAAGGGTTGGACGCTTAACCGACTGAGCCACACAGGTGCCCCTAAACCTCTCTTTTGGTTTCAGGCAACATCACTGGTCTTTGCACAGTGGGGCTACGTGTCAGCATAACCCTGGGGAAACAAAACTCTTCAGGTACCAGCTGACTTCCACTGAACATCTGGCACTTACTGAGGAATAGCAGACTACCTGTGATTCCAATCAAGTGGGAAGAGGAACCTTTCTAATGACAACCACACAGAGAAATGAAGCTGCTTTTTAAATAAAGTTCCTCTTAGATAGTAAGGTTTTTCTGTCCCAACTTCCTTTACCCAAAAGAAGCAGTACCACTTTGGCAAGAGGGGCCTCTCTATCCTGACTCTACACGTTATTTTTTTTTAAGCTTATTTATTTATTTTGAGAGAGAGAGCACAAGTGGGGGAGGAACAGAGAGAGGGAGAGAGAATTCAAGCAGGCTCTGTGCTCACAGCACACAGCTCACAGCGGGGCTCAAACTCATGAACTGTGAGATCACAACCTGAGACAAAATCAAGAGTCGAACATTTAACTGACTGGGTCACTCAGGTGCCCCTTGACTCCATGTTTTAAAGGGTCCCTGCTTTGACCCTCACTCAGCCACTCCCCCACTAACAGGATAACAAGTCTATGGGGCCAAAGGGATATGCCCACCTGGAGCCAATGATCTCCACATTTCAGTCCATACTCCACAGACTCAGGACATTGGAATTCCCTGCCCAAATGGCCGTGAGGCTCTGCCCTATACCCAGCGCCAGAGGGTAGATGGCATGGCGAGTGTGTGCATCTAGGCCAGAGGGTGGTCAAGGGGCAGCTGTCTGCAGGAGAGTGATGAGTTGTATGAAGCCTACTCTCTGGGCTGGAGTGTCCACATCATGTGCACAAGGCCCGGGTGGGACAGGATAGATGGGGTGGGTGGAGGGCTAAGTCTAGGAGCAGGCCATGAGCACCTCCATGACACCACCTTCTTGCACAGAACTTAAAAGAAATCTAAGAATACTAAGGCCAAACTTTTAGGTCATTATGAAGGCACATAGGTAGGAACACAGAACACGTTTAACTGTTTATTCACTTGACTTAGAACTTTAAATATATAGATATATTGCCTATAGGCCTTCAGTCTACTCTTGCCCCAGGCCCCATAACTATTGGGGGTGGGCGTTCTGAGAGGCCTATCCTCCATTCCCTATGGGATTCCACAGTGCCTCTCACCCCATCCATTTTTTGTCTTTTTCTAGTCATCAGGCCTACCTGAAATGCAAAATACAAATATAAAACAATTTCTTTAGACTATTTCACTTTGAAGAGTTGCTTAATTTTCTGGGATACTTGAAGCCTTGGGAGACTTTCTCAACTATAGAACAGCCACAATTGTTAATGACTAGAACTGACATCTCTCCTTCCTCAACCTGAGTTTTTCTGCCCATCAACCTACCTTCTTTAAATCACCCCCAAGGCAGCCCAGGCTATAACAGGACTCGATCCCTGACAACTCTGTCTTGGGGCTTAGAATATGGTGTTGAACACCTCTCAGCAGCCCATAGTATCCTAGCTGTACTTCATTGGCTGCCAGCCCCATGCCTCCAGACACACGGCCAAACATGCCCCCATGGTATGCATCTGTCCTCTGCATGGACCTCACTTCCTAAACAATGCTGGTTACTGCTTTTATTTTCCACTAGCTTGTAAATGCTTCTTCTCCTTCTGCCTATTATATCCAGAAGACAACCCCTGGCCTTGCATCTCACCTTCCCTGGCTTTATTTTAATACAATGTAGATGCTCAATGTAGATGTGTTTGCTGGTAGTTCTTGAGCAAATGCCTGGCGTCATGGGGAACCTAGGGATTAAATCCTTACCTCCTTAATTTGTCCTGAACACCTTCAGGTAGCCTGAGATTAGATTCCTATGCACACTTCTTTGATTCCCTGCACAAAAACTTGTGAAGTTATGCAACACCACTGTCCCAGATTAAAGTCTGGCCTGGCCCCACTGTGATCACCCTAATCTAAGAGCACCACTGACACCTTCTGGAGACATGTCCTCTCACACGCTTCCATCGCTTCTCTTCTCCAGATTATTCTCTACAATTAAGCAAACTAAAATAATGATATGTATTACACTTTGTGTGAATGATGGCCTTTACTTCTCACAGCACATTTCTAAAAACAAATTATCCTCATTTTCAGACAAGAAAATAGTGACCTGGTGAAGTCAGGGAATTTGCTCAAGGACCCATAGCTAACAAGCAACAGAGTCAGGATTCAAATCTCACCAGTCTGACTTTAGGACCCACACTCTTGGCCACTCCAGGATACTGCTTTACAGTGAGAGGCAGTTTGGTAGAGACAAATTTGAACAGAAAACACCATGTTTTACGAAGCTGTCACTAAAAACCCTCAGCACAGCCTGTCAGGTCCACCAGTCTGGGCCCGTGCACCACTTTCCCATAGCGCTCTCGATGGCAGCCTCAGTGTAACTTTCTACTCCTTGAACATGGCACATAGTCTTGATGATAGGCCTTTATAATCCTTCTCTATGGCTTGGAATCTCCCCTCCCTTTGTGAACATGAGAAACAGCGCTTCTTCAGGAAGGCTGTCTCTGATCCCAAGGACTTGAAAGACCCTCCTGCTGGAGGCTTCCAGAGTCTCTTGGTCTGTCCCTATTGAGGTATACACTTCACTGGCTATCATCACCTAAGTGTCCTTATTGTTTGACAAGAAGTTCAATGACACCCACCTTCCTTGAGCCTCCTAATGGCTGAAGATGAAAATGACACAAATCATTACTTTATAATACTTGTGACAGATTCAGAAGCAGAAGACAGTTAATTTAACTGTGGGAGAGCCTGAGCCACCATTCAAGGCCAGGCTGTGTTCAATGGTGTCCCCCTTGGAGTATATACTGAAGCCCCTCCAAGGGTAGATGGGTATCAATTTCCACACCCTCAACTTCCATGCATACTCTTTTCTAAAATGGATCTTCCTGACAATGGAAGGCCCTTTTACCACTTCCCAAGAGAAGGCATACCTCACAACCACACAGAATGCTTACTGCCCTGAGTGGGAAGCTCAAAGGCTCGAAACAAGGGGCAAACTTGAAACATGGGTGTTGAGAGAGGGAAAGACTACCACTCAAAACAAATCTTTTGGGAAGTCAAGTGGTTTCTAACTCTTTGCTTTTACACAATGGAAGGCACCTAATCATGTTATGTAGTGTATTAAAAGAACCATCAGTGATCCCTCAGTGACAGGTAACTTGGAAGGAGTTCAAGGAATTGAATGGCATTGCTCTCACCAAGCTCTTCTATTCCACATATTTATGTGAACAAGGTTTCTCACTGCCTGCATCTATAAAAAGTATTTAACTTCTATGGAAATGAAAAGCAGGAATATAATTGAAACTGAACATTCATCCTTTTGTCCTGGAACTAATCAGAGGGGAAAAAAGATTTCATCTATTTATCTCATTAAGAGATGTTTCCCCCCAAGATTTTTACTTTTTAAGATTAATATCAATAGTTATAATTTTCATTTTTTAAAATTGTTAACCAATTTAATGTTTTAAAATTGTTTAACCAACTGTGTAATTCTTTTAAGACTTAAGTGCCTTATGATGACAGGAAATTAAAAAATTACATACCAATTTAGAAACATAATTTGTTGAAGAGAAGTAGGAGAGAGAGCTCAATCAGAGACTTTTAGGCATAAAAATATATTTTAATAGGAGAAATCGTTGGGGAGAAAATGGAATGGGAATAGTTCAAGGGGAAAAACAAGGAACAATATAAAATTTCCCAAATGTTAAAATGGTTTGTTGCATAACACCAGGAGTGAGCCCTAATGTAAACTATGGACTTGGGTTGATCAATGTAGGTTCACTGACTGTAACAAATATATCACTGTGGTGGGGGATACTGATAGTGGGGGAGGATATGTATGTGTAGAAAGTATAGGGAATGTTCTCAATTTTACCATGAATTGAAAACTGCTCCAAGAAATAAAAGTCTATTAACAAAAAGCTATTCATGCACTTCTTACATGGAAAAGAAAGCAAATTGTCATGAAACTATTTAGACTCCACTGGATAGCTTTTAAAGATATCAAAATTCATAATATGCTAGTCATTGCATTATTTGCATCTAATTAAACTAGTGTTGAAAAATTCCGGATATCAACATATGTGAGGTGGCATAAAGCTTTTCATATTTCTTCCAGGCGGTATGCAAGCACAAAAGTTTGACACGCGTTCATAGAGGCAGCCACCATCTGAGGTTGGCCATAAGAGGCTGTGTGGGAGAGAGGAGCAAGCAAAGGAGGGAGAGGGAGAGGACGGGCACTGCTTCCTGAGGGACAGAGGGATAGAGGCCCAAGGAAGGGCTGGGCCCAAGATGCCCCAGCTGTGGTCCCCACAACTTTCTGTTCCCAGTGCCAGCTCCTGGGTGGCCTGGTCATGCTTCCTAACTTTCATCCCATGAAATGCCTCTGAATCATTTCAATAATCACACTGAAAAAAATTCTAGTTAGCATACTCTCTGTTTCCGTGATTAAGTGATCTGAGTGATCCTGTGCACTCAGGCTTCAGCAGTGGCTCTCTGAAGAACCACTGATTGTTTTGGGTCTTCACCAAGTTTCAATAGCTAGGCTCATATGTGGTTCTTGCCTCTTGGGAGTGAAGCCAGAGCAATGACTGTCCAAAAGAATGATAAGTAGTTCTTAAACAGAATAGGGCATAACAGCAACCAGGAGAATTCATTACTCTGTTTTTTCCTCATTTATGAATGGGGTGATCTGTTAACTCCCAAAGTACAGACCAGTCATCCTAGTGGAATTCCTTTTGTTTTTAAAATTTATTTATTTTCTAAATGTTTATTTAAGACATCTTAAATAATGTTTAAGAGAGAGCAGGGGAGGGGCAGAGAGAGAGGGAGGGCACAGAATCCCAAGCAGGCTCTGCACTGTCAGTGGGGATACCCATGGCTTTATGGAAGGATAGAAGCTGAACACACAAACCAGGAGATCATGACCTGAGCCTAAACCAAGAGTTGGATGCTTAAATGACTAACCCACCCAGGCGGCCCTGGCGGGATGGCTTTTAAATAAGCATCTCTGGGTTCACAAATTTGTAGAACCTGGTTTCTCTCCAAAAATCGTCTACCCCTCTGTAAATGCCCTGGACTCTGAGAAAGGTCAGATGGAAATCTCAGCAATAGAAAGGGTTCCATTATATCAGGAGAAAAGGAAAATAACCCAAGGAAAAACTGAGGAGCAGGTCCCATGATATTTATAGACAAAAGACTACCCATGTGATAAAAAATATTTAAGTGAAATGTGTAAATTTCAGGCTAAATTTATGGAGGGTCAAATGTGATTTTTTTTTTAAGGAAACGGGAAATTCAGCATGTTTAAAATTTAGCTCATCATGTTCCTCTCCCAACCTATTTCCCTTCTTTGTTTCCTGCCACGATGAATGACATCAGGGTCCATCCCATTCCCTAGCCTGAAACCACCCTTGTCTGCTTCTATGCCTCCCTATTATACCAGCATTCATGATCACCATATTCTGCAAAATTCTGCCTCCTACATATCTTTCAACTCCCTTGGCTCCATCATCACCTCCTTTTTCTGGGCTCTGTAATTACCTCTCCATCACCTGGCAGCTTTCACTCTGCTTTCTCTCAGATCCATCCTCCATCATGCAGCCATGGTGGTACTGCCCTGCCTTCAACACCTTTCAACAGCTCCCTGCAAGGCTGAGGATCAAGGGCGATGTCTTTAACATGGTTTACAATGCCCTTGGGTCATCTTGTGCCCACTTCTTTGCAGTCTAAATGAAGTCTTGCTAGGCCCATATGATTTGATTTAAAACAACTGGATCAAGAATAGAATCATAGCAGAAACAATAAACTGGTTCAAAATCCACCCTTGTCCCCATTTATGTCTCAGATCTTATTGATTCTGATGCACTAAGTATTTAGTAGCGCTTAAGTTTTTATCCATCTTTAAGACTTTTGGGCCATCTGTCAGACTTTTTCAAGTTCCTTCTTTTTATATCTATTTCATTGTTAGCTGATTTTGCTTGTTTGACATCTATTCCTAAAGTTTTGGGTTTGGAGGAAGTCTTGATGAGTGAGGTAAGTGTAAACCAACGGCCTGATGCCACTGGCCATTGTACTGCTCCCAGCCAGGAAGACAAGGACCTATTCCAGGAATGACGACTTCCCCCAGGGGCCAGGCCTCCATGAGCTCTGACAGGTGCGGAGATGGCAGGAGGAAGCACAATACCCCAGTGTCTCAATGCAATGAACAGCACCCCTGATTATTACCAGTGGTTGCAGAACCTTCTGTCATATCATAAGCTTCTGCAGATGGCATTTCACTAATCATCTCTACTTCCATGAATCATTTTTTTGTGCAAGAAAGAAGCCTCAGTTTCAGCTTGTGTACCTACAAAGAGTAGGGCACACTCCATGCAATAGCTTTAATCATGATAGGAAAGATGGATCACCTAGTGGCAAGGAAGTACAGTTTAACAGAAAAGAAAAATACCATACAGCTAATAGGGGTGCCTGGGTGGCTTAGTTGGTTAAGTGTCTGACTCTTGGTTTCAGCTCAGATCATGATCTCACAGTTCATGAGTTCGAGTCTTGCGTCAGGCTCTGCACTGACAGTGTAGAGGCTGCTTGGGATTTTCTCTTTCTCCCTCTCTCTTTGCCCCTCTGCTGCTCTCCCCCCATCTCTCAAAAGAAATAAGTTAGTTAAAAAAAATAACACAGCTAAATAGGCAAAGCAGGCATTGGTGGTTGCAACTAGATTTTTAAAAATAACTGAATGCTGGAAACTGACTAAAAATGCATTTTAAATAAATCCCATACAATTAAACCTGTATGAACTGGTGACTGGAAACATTCATTTCTGACTTGTTTTAACCAATATGCTATTTTGACCAGTTTTTTTCCCCACCAACTTATCTGAATGCACTGTCCCTCCTCACCCCTCCCTCACCTCTTCATGGTCCAGCCATGCAACTATTTCCCATGTCCCTCTTTTTTCTTGGACTTTGTACAACCCACTGTATAGAATGCTTGCTTCCCCTCTACTTGTCCCCTGGCTAACTCCCCCAAACTCTCCAGGTGAATGCTTGGACAGAAGTTTTTCAGTAAATTTCCCTGCCCTCCATCTGCTGCACAGAAGCTAGTATTTCACCTCACCTCCAGGCTTTTCAGACCCGACTCTGATTTCCCACTTCCCTTCTTTTCCCTCCCATCCTCTTTTCTTTTACTCTTTGTTGCCTTTTCTACTGGTTTATTTGGTTCATATTTCACTGTCTTCTACCGAAGGTAATGAGTTTCTACAATTTTCTTCTGAATCTTGCAGTTCATTAATTGAATTGATATACTGTCCATAACGTCTTTGAGATGCTATTTCCTGTCAGGATCCTGCAATGTTTTGTCATAAACACAATGCTGGTTTTTTCTTTTCACTCATATCCTAAATCAGGGTGAGACTGTTCTATAGTCAGTATCTGTCAACAGGGAAGATCTGTGGTTTGCCCTGAGCCGCACTCCCTCTGTGTCTGTACATCTGTGCAGAGTATATTTTTTCCTCAGAGTCAGGACTAATGGGTTACCTGGCTGCTCAGTTACTAGTTTCACTGCTCGATTGAGCTGAAATTTTCCTAACTTTGTGTATAATGAAGTAATACAGTAATTAAAAAACTAAAATTCTCCACATACACCTTTACTGAAGCTCCCTTGTGCTGTCAGTACCAATTTGCACACTGGGACGTAAACTTAAGACTGTACCATGCCATAGTCTTTGTCCTTCACCTCTCTCATGTTAAAGCTGGAAGCTATGCTGTCCTTATTTTTGTATATGTCTTTTTCTCCAGCTAGACCGTAAACTGCTTGAGGGCAAAGATGATCTTTGTTTTTGTGTCCTCCATACATAGCACAAGTTAAACATGTAAACAGATACTCCACAACATTTGCTAAAGTCAAGTAAATGGAGTGAATTCCAGTGAAGATTCATTATAGAAGTCAACAGTGGAAAGACATGCAATGTTCTGAAACCTTTTGAGAAGAACAAATAAGTTGTTCAGAGTCTCAGTCTTTTCTTTCATAATTTCCGGTTAAATCTAGTTCTTCACACAATATCTAACTCTTGAAATAGCTCCTAGACGGCACTGTAAGCTGCCTGGGCAGGATGATCAAGCCTGTTGGCCCACAGATATAGCCCTGACTAGGGAGTGGAAGCAGGTATCAGTTACTCACTACTCTGTTCTGGGATTCACTACTGTACATAAAAGTTGACAATTACATTTGAAAAAGAATTAACAACCCAAATGAAATACACGGTGTACCTGGATTTTTGAATTAACTGTCTGAGGCACTGCTTTAGGAGAAAATGTAAGGCAATTGAAAGAATTTCCAGGTTGTATTTCCTTAAGAAACTTTCTCTGGAAATACTCTTCTCTAGGATTTGTTACTCTTTTGGTGTAAACTTAAAAAGAATGTTTCTGCTAAAATCTATCAAAGGGTTTCAGCATAGAGCTTTTATAAAGGGACTGCGGGTATTTTAAAAATTACAAAGCCTCCCTTTTAGAAGTCATGAAATCAGTCTGGGAATGGTCACAGTCTACTTCAGGAACAAGGCAAGAGCCTTAAGGTCAGCATGCTGAAGTAGCTATTCACACGAAGAACTGAACAGAAGGTAGATTATCCAATCAAACACTGAGAAAATGGAAATACTTAATATCAGCAACTTAAAAAATGTTTCTATTTCCATTAAGGTCTGTAAATTAGAAGAATCTATTTACTTGGTTTTAAAGAACAGATTATTGGGGTGCCTGAGTGGCTCAGTCGGTTGAGAGTCCAACTTTGGCTCAGGTCATGATCTCACGGTTCATGGGTTTGAGATTCCCATCAGGCTCTATGCTGAATGCTTCCTCAGAGCCTGGAGCCTGTTTCGGATTCTGTGTCTCCTTCTCTCTCTGCCCCTCCCCCACTCACACTCTGTCTCACTGTCTCTCAAAAAGAAATAAATGTTAAAAAAAAAAAAAATAAAGAACAGATTATTATCCAGAAGAATTTAGCAGGATTTCTTCCTCCTCCTATGACAGACTAGCTTGTAGTTAGATCAAAGCTTCACAAGAACAGCTTGAAAACCTGGATTAAAATATAAAGATAAAAAAAATCTGTGTGAAGGTTTTTGGAGAGCTATGGAGGCAACCAGGGCTCAAGGGGCCAAGATCCAAGAGACAAAGGTATCACGAACTGAAGCTGAGATATTCTGAAAGCCACATTTCCCCTCTGATAAGAGGCTGAGAATCATGGCATAGGACCTGAACAGGCACCTCAAAAAAATGGATAATAAACATTTGAAAAGGCACTCAAGCCTTTGACAAGAGAAAATTTGAATTAAAACCTAGGCGATACCACTACACACCCACACAGAATAGCTAAAAAAATATTTTTTTTAACATGGCAACACCAAGGGCTGGCAAGGATCTGGAATAATGGTAATTCTCGTATAATACTAATGGAGGCAAATCATACAATCTCTTTGAAAACCTGCTTGGCAGTATCTCCTAAAGCTAAATATGTGTAGAACTTATGAGCTAGCAATTGTATGTATTATAAAGGAAAAAAGTCTACTTATGTTCAACAAAAAAGACAGGTACAAGAATGTTCTCAACAGCATTACTTGTTAAAGCCCCAAACTAGGAACAAATCAAACGTCCATCGGTAATACAACAGATAAGATTATTTTGGTACAACTGCATAATGGCATACCAAAAGGCAAAGAAAAAGAACAAACTATGTTCTGCTGTATGCAACACAAGGAATGAAGGTGAACACCAAAGAGTACTATGATATGATTATATTTTATACAAAGTTCAAAAGCAGGAAAAAGCACAGCCTGAGAGGTCAGAATCTTGATTATCCCTGTAATGGGGATCAATGGCTGGAAAGGGACATGAGTGAGTCTGTGGGTGTATCATTCATGCTCTATATCTTGATGTGGGTGGTCGCTCAATGGGAGGTGCACATTGTAAAAATTCATAGCATATAGTTATGTTTTGTGAACTGATTCATTAGATGTCATTGAAGCTGCAGATACCCACCAATACCCATTCTCCTTCCTCCTCTAGGTTAAATGATATTATAGCCATGTTACACAACGGCCTGGCACCATTTTTGTAGACTTGATGTAAAAGCTTCTTCATGGAGGAATTGTGCCAAGTGGCGACTCTGAATATAACTCCCAATTTTAGTTATGTGTATGGTTGTTCAGAGAGAGAGACTGTTTGTCAGCTTCTTGTGTAGCTCGATATCCTCTGTAGCAAAGTTCTGGCCAATGGGATAGAAGCAGAATTAAAAGTGCCATTTCCAGGTCCTTCCAGTAAGAAGTCTGGTTGTGCAGTTCCCTGGCTCTTCATTCCCTCTGTAAGGACTGGGAAATGGCCAGGTGGAAAGGCTGCCTTGGGCCCAGAGATAGAAGCCAGTGTTGAGGATGGCACAGCCTCTATTAGATCCACTCACCTATGTCTGTGCTGCTACATGAGAAAGAATAAAGTTTCTAGCTGGTTGGAACCACTGATCTGAGGAGTCTCTTTGCCACAGAAGCTGAGATGGTACCCTAACTAACATAGGCACTGAAGCATTCCACTGAAAGTAGTTACAGTTTGAAAACTTTGTATGGTTGATCCCTGAACAACTCAGGTTTGAACTGCACAGGTCCATCTATATGGACCAAAAAATATATATATATCATATATGTAATTAATATAATATAATATAGTATATTATAATATAATATAATATATATATAATATATATACACACATACAGTACAGCACTGTATTTTCTTTTCCTTATGATTTTTTTCTTTAATATTTTTCTATAGCTTACTTTACTGTCAGAAGACACTGAATAATACATCTAATATGCAAAATATGGGTTAACTGACTGTGTTATTGTTAAGGCTTCCCAGTCAACAGCAGGCTATTAGTAATTAAGTTTTTGGGGAGTGAAAAGTTATAAACAGATTTTCAGCTGCATAGGGGATCAGTGCCCCTAATCTCCCCCCACACTGTGTTATTCAAGTGTCAATTATACTTTTTATTGTTCAATATTTGTCAAAGACAATAGTATTTAATTGCTTTCTTGTCAGTGCACCACCACAAAACCTAGAGAAGACTCTAGAAAAAAGCACAGACAGAGGAAAGAGCATTTTCTCAAAAGAAAGCTGCTCTAGTGTCCTTCTATTTCTGCCTCTGGTGATATGGGACTTAATTTTTTTTTTTTAATCTGTAAAATATAAAGGTGTCTTGATGTCCCCAATGATCTTATGTGTCTAATGTTCTTTGACTTTCCAAAAAAGACCTAATGACCCTCATGTAATTACAGTTGGCTGGAGGCCACAGTGGGAAAAGACCTATATTTCTGTGGCATCCTTGTACACGACTTGAAGGAAGCGTTTTCATATATGGAGAACAATGCTTTTTAAAAAAATTTTTTTTGAGAGAGAGGCAGAAATAGAGCATGGGAGTATGAGAGAATCTTAAGCAGGACCCATACCCAGCACGGAGCCCAATGCAGGGTTCGCTATTATGACCTGAGCTGAAATCAAGAGTCGGATGCTTCACTGACTGAGCGACCCAGGTGCCCCAGAGAATAATGTTTTTTATTACATAGACTGTTTATGGAATTAAATCACAATAAATTGTACATTTTCCAGGTGCCCTCTTTAGTAATCCCAGTATCAGTAAGCACCAAATATTAGCAACAACAAAAAAGAGTCTTTAAAACATGAAGCATTCATGACCTTAGTGCATCAAGGTGTATTAAATTAATACAGCCAAACAGAAGAACAGAAGAAGAGGATTAGTCAACAGACAGATATGCTTTGGATGCTGGATCCAAAAACCAAAATGGCTTCTTTTCTTTCTGAATCCTTCAAGGGCCTATTATAGTTTACATATGACCGAAGAGTTAAGTTTTTACTAAGTTTAAAATTTTTTTTAAATGTTTATTTATTTTTATGGGGGGGAGGGGCAGACAGAGAGGGAGACAGAGGATCCAAAGAGGACTCTGCATGAACAGCAGAGAGCCCAATGCTGGGACTGAACTCATGAACCATGAGATTATGACCTGAGTGGAAGTCAGACGCTCAACCGACTGAGCCACCCAGACATCCTTTTAATTTTATTTTAGGGTTTATTTATTTTTGAGAGAGAAGAAAGGTGGAGAGGAAGAGAAAGGGAGGGAGGGAGGGAGACAGAGCACGAATTGGGGAGAGGCAGAGAGAGAGGGAGACACAGAATCCAAAGCAGGCTCCAGGCTCTGAGCTGTCAGCACAGGGCCTGATGCAGGGCTTTAATCTATAAACTGTGAGATCACAACCTGAGCCAAAGTCATATGCTTAACTGACTGCACCACTCAGGTGCCCCTAGTTTGTGTGTGTGTGTTTTAAAGGAATATATTTGCAATATTTTGTAAGACAATGAATGATGTTTGTTAGTACATAGGTGACATTAAAAAAAATCTTCCATACTTTATATGTCTTAACTATATACAAGTTATCTTACCTGGGGGTTTTTAAATACAGCATATTTTTCCTCTTTCTCCAAAAACAGCACTTTATTTTCTGTGTCTCTTGTCCAGTCTGATAAGACTTCAACAACATTTTCATGGTCTTCAAAAATCCTTTCTGATGAAACAAGAAAAATCATTCTTTCTGACTCAAGACATTAGGGTTTCCAACAGAGAAATAAGCTAGTATTGAGTTAAACACATTGCTTCATTCTTCTCATTCGTTTTTAGAAATGCCTAGTTCTTCCATGATGTCACACTGTAACACTCCCATTATTCTTCTTCTTCAGTGTCGGGTCTTCAACTTATTTTCCATAAAAAAACAGGGCAGATGACCATATAATATCGTGGTATTGGCCAGCCACTGCACTTTTTTCTTATCTGTATTTTTATTCTTTACTTTAAACAGTCTCAGATGGAGGTACACATTCTATCTATAAGGACCATCATGAAGCAATAATTGGTTAAACAACTCTGAAGGAGGCTATGAGACATGTGATTTGTTCTCTAAAATATCACCCTCTAAGACACTAGCAACATCATATGCATATCTGAGCCAAACCTAAACATACAGGAAGGCTTTCATTTCTCCATTTGACTCAGAGAGCTGCAAAATACCTCAAGAGATTCTTTCCGTGTTCACCATTTTCTTCATTAAAAAAATTCACTAAAAGCTTCAAAAAAGGCACCAAGCTCCCCTGAGAGAGACGACTGTTCTGAGTGATTTTAACAATGAGAAGTAACAAGAATATTTCTTTAATTGCTTTTTCACTTTTTTTCCCCTCCAGTTCTACCAACTGTCCTTTGCTCTTTGAAGCCGAGCCTCTTCAACTAGAAAAAGTGTGAGTGGGGACGGTGGAAGGAGAAATGAACACTGATGTACAGCAGAGTTACACTACAATTTCAAGATACAAACTCTAAAGAGACATTAAATGACAGATACTCAGGCCCCCCCACAATCTGTTCACTTCACTAAGTATGCAGTAGGAGGTACCATCCTATCACTTTCTTTTCCTTATGCAACCACCACAGCAGTGGCAATAATAGTGTCTATATCCCTCAAGGTCTGGCCACTCGCTACAATCTGAGGTTCTTCCACAAAGGAATGAAGAGGCAAGCACTGAATCTGCCATAAGGGGAGTGATTTATGGGAAATCTTGATAGTCTTGAACCAAATTCTTCTTAGTAAGAGACCAAAACCCCCAATAAAGCAAACCCACAGGGTTTTTGGAGCACAGTCTAATTCTGGGATGGGACTTACCAATTTGCAGTTCTGGGTATATTTCATACAGACACCAGTCTACATTGCAGTCACAATGGGTTTTCTCAAAAAGGTTGTCAAGAACATCTCGGGCTGACTGCCGCTCATCCACCATCAGCGACTTGGTGCTGTTATCATTCATGTGCACCTTGACAACAAGCTGAGGATAAAGCCACAGGGCAGCCAGTAAATTTCAGCAACTGGAGAAGGCCATGAAGTTTAAGGTTTCAAAGTTGTTACTATTTCTGTGAATTTAAGTGAAAATGTGTCCTGCAAAGTCACTTGATATGAACTCACTCATATACAGAGTACTGCTTAAGGTGCTAAGAATATGGAGGTGGAAAAACTTATTCACAAAAAAACAAAAACCCAAAACACAACACATCAAACAAACAAAAAAAAACACAAACTAAAAAAACACATAATAAACAAAGTCCTTGTCCAGCCTTCAGAGACCCCGCATTCTGGTGAAGTGGACAGAAAACAAACAGAATCAAAGAAGTGCTGACTTCCTGCTCTCCTGCTATCTTTCTATACTTGTTGAGGTCCATCCTGGAGCCCAGAAACATTTCTTGTTTGAAAGTTTATCTATAATAAATTCTCTTTTGCTTAGCTGGAGTTGAGTCTTATTTCATGCAAACAAAGAGTTCTAAAATACAGGAAAGATCAAGTTGGTTTAACTACAATTCTTTTGAAGGTTAGGAGCATACAGTGACACAACACCACTGAGGGGCCTTATGGGAGCGTTACAGGCTGTGTCACAGCGGAACATCTTTGACATTACAGGTAGATTAAACAAAATGAATTATGGAGGCATGCAGGCAAATTAATGATCACATTTACTTTTCATTCCAGTTTTTAAAAATTCCACTGCACTGAGTTCACAGTGAAATTGACAGTTATCCCATTCCAAATCTGGAGGGTTTGTTGGGAGCAGAATTTCCTCATCTTCAATAAGGGCATAGGCTTTCACTGTTTTTTCCCAGGCAACTTGTCAGTTATGAAATCTTCTGAACCCCCCATCCCAAAGAGAGACCATGATTCTGATGTAATATAACAGAATTCATTCATAAAGTAATTATGATGGTATAGCCAGTCTTCAAAAGGAACAGTGGAAATGTGCCCACTGAGCCCCAATTTTTCTACACACATATGTTTAGGGAAGATTTCCTACAACTCCTTAGGGAAAGACCTGTGTTCTTATTGAGTACCTTACTGAGATCACTAATCCTATGAAGTTACATGGGACTTAGCTTTAGTGAGAGCCAATCAAGTTGGAGTCTGTTTCTGACTGCAATGCCAAAAGATGTTGTTACCTTTTCCTTTCCAGACAACACTGCCCTGACTGACCATCAGCCTGCAGTGTCTGCAACTATACACAATATACAGAGAATTCCTGGAAACATCGCTAATCAGAACCGCCTGATACCACTCTTGCTTAAATTTCTATTCTAACTTGAAAAGAGCTGTGTGAAACAGATAAAGACAAATATTGCCTATTCTGTATGTCTAGGGTTGGTACCGGTTATTTACAAATGAGACCTATCACTATTAAAAAAGCAAAGGACTGGAGAAACGTTACAGTCAGTAACGCTTCTTCCTCCCCAACAGTTTGGGTTGGGTTCTGAGCCCTTGAGAAACTGCCTCTCCTGTCCTATTTCCACCTAATCTGATCTCAAAAACATTCTACAGGGAACAGGATGAAGAGTTTCTATAGACAGTTATGCAGTTACTGATAGCAACCCAGGGTCTGGGTGGAGACAGAAATCTGGGTGAGGGGCCGGTAGGGATACGCTTTCTCTTCTCCACAGCTGCACACTGAGAATCAAAACGCAGACATCAGGGGGCACCTGGGTGGCTCAGTCAGTGAAGTATCCGACTTTCGTTCAGGTCATGATCTCACGATGCAGGAGTTCCAGCTCCGTGCCAGGTTCTGTGCTGAAAGCTCAGCTGACAACTCTGTGCTGAAGCCTGCTTCGGACTCTGTGTCTCCCTCACTCTCTGCCCCTTCCCCACACGCACTCTGTCTCTGTCTCTGTCTCTCTCTCAAAAAAAAAAAAAAAAATTAAGAAAACATAGACATCAGGGCAGCAAATGTGCATATCCTCTCCACAGGATTTATTCAAATTAGTCCTTTATTCCAGGCTTGTCTGCAGAATACTTTTTTCTCCCTTAAAAACCTATAAAACCTGTAGCCCAGAAACCTCTTGTTAGAGAGTTGCTTTTTTCCCATATGTTTGTCTTTGATGTATTTAAAATGATAGGCCCAAGTTCCACAAAGTCAAAGATACATTCATCTGACCTGAGGAATGAAGCATGGAGGGTTATATGGAAAAACAAAATCCTTAAATAGTGGGCTTTATTATGATCTATTCTCTATGGAAGGCCTACCCATTTAATAGTGGGTATTATTAGTATTTTCTGTAAATATTTTTAAAGTTTATTTATTTTTGAGAAAGAGATAGTGAGTGTACACAAGTTGGGGCGGGGCAGAGAGGGAAAGAGAGAATCTTAAGCAGGCTTGGCACTGTCAGCACAGAGCCTGATGTGGGGCTTGAACTCACTAACCATGAGATCATGATCTGAGCTGAAATTAAGAGTCGGATGCTTAACTGATGGAGCTACCCAGACTCCCCTCTGCTGAGAATTACTGACGTGGAGTAGCTATATGTCCTACAAAACATGGCCAAAGTTAGGATTTAGAAGTCTTAATCTCCTGAAGGAAAAATTAATGTTTGACCACATTTCATTTTTGCTTAGGTATTTTTGAGAAGAGAAAACATGTTCATGTTTTGTTTTGTTTTTAGATAGAGGAAAAAAACCTAAGCCACATAATTTCACGGTGATGAAGCTTTGTTGTATTATTTTTTTTGGCAGAAATTGCAAACAAAATTTAATCCACATGTAGTTATGAATGTCTAGAATTACAGAACTTGGAAAATAAAAGAGAAAGCAAGAGAAGGCTGGCAACTTTCAGCAAGAAGAAATTATATTTACTATTCTTCATAGCTTCTGTCACATTTACAAGCTGAAGAGTAGCTACACTAACATGTAATGATGCTAGATCCCTGTTATGTGATTTAGCAACTGGAGCGCTTTTCGCATCTCCACTGTTTGATACAGGATATAATGATTCAAGGATGAAAAAAACCTCCCCTTTCTAATCTGTTACATATGAACTTTATGGTTTTTATCATTTCTTCTTTTCCTTTTGCAATTTGTTAAATAAAAGACTATTCTAGGCCTAAATCATTTCTGATATACATTTCTTTGCTTCCATGATAAAATTGACACATGGAATTGCTCTCCTGTGTCATGGAGCTTTAAAGCAAATGAACAAACACATGAAACTAATCAGTGAGTCTGATCCCACTTCCAGTTCCAAAAGTTTTGTAACATAAGCATGTTATGTGTTATGTTATGTTATGTATGTGTATACAGCATTCACAATCCAAAATGATGTCAATACCTTATGGAGTACTTGAGGGTAGAGTACTTCAAACAGATTCCATTTCCATGTTGTAGACTATGTATGAGCACATCTTAGTTATGTTAGTAATGTACAGCATGTCTCTGTTATTTTCTTAATGTTCTGTGCTCACAGCCTTCTGTGTTAAGGAAACATTTGGACCATGTGAAATCACACCAAATGTACAACTTGGCTTCTTAATTTTCTTCCCTTTCCCACTGATCAGAGTGGCTTCTGTTTGACAATCTTCATTGAATCAAGACAGGTTGGGCGTTGTGTTTACTGTTACAATTCACCTCACCTAAATAATAGTTGAAGTTCTCTGGCTTTCTGATACACTGCAGGAAACAGCTGCTATCTCCTACCTGTCTCTTAACTTCCAGTCGAAGCAAATCGACTGAACAAGCTAGCTGTCCTACCTTTTTATCTAACAATTGACTTCTCTTTTCACTTCCCCTCTGAAAATACAGCCAATGTGCTCCCCTCCCCCCCGTTTTATAAACAATCCAGTGTTTTAAAATAGTTTAAGTAATTGTGAATTTTCTTTGTACTCATTTCCTTCTGTGTTTTCTTTTTCTTTTTTTTTCACCTACAGGTAAAGTCACTGACCCAGTGTGGCCCACGTTTATGTACAGTGAGGCACAGTGCTAGTGTGAGCTGTAGAACAGGCTACCCTGCTTGCCATTCTTTCCCCACAATCCATTTCCACTTCAATCCATGAAGCAGCCAGGATGATCTTTGAAAACCAGATATATCCCCAGTTAAAAACCCTCAAATGGCTTCCCAATGCACTTATAATATATTCCAGACTCTTCCTTGGGTCTGTGTGGCTGTGTGGTCTGGCCTGCCTCTCTGACCTCAACTCCTCCTCCACTTTCCCTCCTACTCAATGGCTCTTTGAGCAATGGCCACCCAGCCTGCCCGGGACACTCCCCTATCATGTGCAGGGGGGCTGGCCTCTTCTTGCTGCCCAGGTCTTTGCTTAAGCACCGCCTCCTCAGAGAGGCCTCCCCCATTACTACGTCCACCTCGGAGTGGCTCAGGCACTCTCCATCACTTCTTTCTGCTTTACTTTCTTCCTAGCACTTCCTGCCCCTCTAGAATTTAACTCTACACAGAAAGAGACATTGCCTCGGCTGGTGTATATCTATAAATCCAGCACCTGTTCTATGAGATGGGGATGCATCTGTGAAGAAAACACAGAAATCCCTGGAGGAACTTCTGTGGGGGTGAGGAGGAAATGTAGGAGAGGTAAAGTAGATAGTATGTTGGATGGCGATGAGCACAGAGGAGAAAGAAAGTAGGGAAAGGTTGGGATTATTGGAGAGTGTGTGAGTGCAATGTCAGATCAGAAGGCCTCGCTGTGCAGATGACCAGACCTAGGGGAGGAAAAGAGAAAAACCCACCAGTATCTGGGGAAGAGTTTTTGAGGCAGGACACTGTAAAGTGCAAAGGTCCTGAGGCCAGAGCATTCCTGGAGTGTCTGAAGAGCAGTGGTGAGACCAGGTAGCAAGAATGGGGTAGGTAGTGGGGGATAGTGGTCAGCCAGACCATCTAGGGGCTTTAAACTGCTGTGAGGATTGGGCTTTTCTGTGTGAGATGGGGTACCACTGGAGGCTTTAGCATGGGAGGGGCGAGAAGACAGGATGGGAACTGTAGCACATAAGAGGCTGGTCTTAGAAACATGACTGCTCATCCACAGTTACAGGAAAGACTATGGGCTACATGTCATAGGTGCTGGCAGGCAGGAAGGTAAGTATGTCAGGAGCCTCTGGAACCTTCCTTCTGAGTCCCGCTATTTTCTCAGTGCAATAGGCAGCAACATCATTAGCTGAGAGAATGTGGATGTGGAAAGAGAGAACAGGTAGAAATCGTCTCCTAGGTTGGCAGGAGAGCGCTTGCATTGTTGGGAAGCCTCGGCACTGCTGAGGGCCAGATTGACTAGGAGGAGGGCTGGATTTAGCCAGGGCTTAATGAGGCAAGTATAAGGGTACAGAAGGGCCAGGCAGCTGAGGATGCATGATTCCAATAACTGACCACAGGATTTAATCACATGTAGAGAACAGGGAAGAATGATGGTAAAGAAGCTCATGCATGTTTAGAATGAATGAAATCAACCAGATTCATCTGGGAAGACTCTCATAGATGAATCTCGAACGTCTGGACCCAGGGATGGATAGTCAAGGACTATTTACTGAATATCATTCAACATGTATTGAACACCATTCAAGGAACCCTGAGAAGTACTGCAGGAATGTAAGGTCTTATGCTCTGTGAAAAGAACAGTTTATCCAGCTAGAAGTAAAAAGTTCTTAAGTGGTCTCAGACATGGTATCTGCTTCAGGAAGTGAAATAAGACTGTTTCATCTTTCTCCTAAGTTACCAAACCAACTATTATTAACCCTTAACTATTATTAGGTATGCGCTTCTACTGAGGTTAAATACATGTGTTTCTGTTATAATGTAATAATATATGTGTTCCTAGAAAGCCTATGGTCTGCAGAAGACACACAATGAAACTGCAGGTATTGGGAGAATAGGATTAGACAGACCACTCAAAATATATGCAACTTTGAACCCAGAGCACTAGTCAAAACATTTGGGATCTCGGGAAATAATCAGGACATCTAGGGCTGGCAATGGGGCTAGAGGCTGCCTCAGGGGTTATGAAAAATGTACAAAAGCAACTGTGGAAATGCTAAGGCAAGGCCAATGGAAGCGGAGCTCTGACCCAGTTAAGTGGGCCCAGAAGGTGGCGCCACTTGCTGTTACATGAGCTCTGAGCAGAATCCAGGAAGGGGCTTCCAGGGGAAAGAGCCCTGGGGGTAGAAACTTGGAAACGTCCAGATTTATATTAAATAGATCTCTATTTATCAATCACAAATGAGCTAACTAGTGTTACAGGAAGAATAACTATGTAATTATCTGTCCTAAAATTAAAAAAAAAATTATGCCTATTTGGAAAACACCACTAGAAATTTTAATTTTTTTTTTCATTAAGCATAAAAGTATGTCATTAACTTAATGGCCCCATGCAAAAGCGATTCAGTTTACCTTCTTGACCTTGGCTTCCTTCAGTTTTTCCAATGCTAGCTTAATTTTATCCGCTTTGGCTTGGGCTGCTTCTTCTTCCTGTAAAACACCAAGATATTCAACACCATCCACTAGAAAACAGCAGGGAGAAAGCACCTGGGCCATGGCTAATGTCTGAGCTACATTGTATTGACAAAAGGCTGTGTTAGGAGGCACCAAATTTCACGTTTGATTTTCAGAATTTAAATGACCACAACAAAAATCTTCCACCCAAAGACGTAGAAAGCAGTCACTCTTTGTATGTTAGAAATAGTACCTTCAAAGATAAAATGATGACTCTGAAAGAGCTTCACATATTTAGTCCACAGAAATCTCTGAGTGGCTCAAAACTGGGGTTTAACCTGAGGAATCTACAGGTGGATTTCAAGGATGTGAGCACTCTCTGAGATTATGTATATTCTTCTGGATCAGCATACATATTCTGGGGGGGGTCTTAATTTTTATTTGATTCTTCAAGGGGTCCTTTGCTTTCCAAAAGCTAAGACTCAAACTCAAACCTAAACTTACAATTCACCAAGAAAACACTGACAAACATAGATGAGCAGGCAAAAAAGGGAGTGAAGTATTTTATGAGCCTGAAGCTCCTTGATTTATTTATTATTATTATTTATTTTAGAGAGAGAGAGAGAGAGAGAGAGAGAGCGCACATGAGTGGGGAAGAGGGACAGAAGGAGAAAGAGATAGATTCTTAAGCAGACTCTATATTCAATGCACAGCCCAATGCGGGGCTCAATGCAGGTCTCAATTGTATAACCCTGGGATAATGACCTGAACTGAATTAAGAACTGGATGCTCAACGGACTAAGCCACCAAGGCACCCCTAAAGCGCTTTGATTTTTGTAAGTAAATGTTCCATCCAACCCTACCCAATGTGACATTACAAAGGGTTCATATATATATATTTGCCCTACCGAAGAGGCAGCCAAATTCAACAAAATTCCATTGAATTCAATTCAGAAGCATGTAAGGAATGTTTTCAATTTTTTACATACTGGGCTAGCACCAGAGACACAGATATGATATAAAATCTACTGCACAGGTCATGCCAACTTAATAAAACATTACCCTAAAAGGTTGAGTGCTATCAGGGAGTGTTGCATACAAATACAAATTTAAGCCGAGTTGTAATAGTTCCTGAATGAGACCCCGATATGTTCTTTATACACACCAAGGTGTCTCTTTATGGAGAACTCTAACTTTACAATGAACGTACTCAGTATCCGCGTTTCAGTATCTCAGAAATTCAGATACTTATGAATGTAATGTCATTTTGAAGAAAGTCAAAGACCATGGGTAGCCAAGGTCAAGAGTCTTGCCATCTCTGCCCCACACACTTACCTGAGAGAGAGGTTCGGGAGGCGGCGGTGGCAGTGGAAGGTCTAACATGGGATCAGCTGGCGGAGGTGGTAAATCATCCTCATATTGGCTAACACTAGTTACAGCTACATTTGCTCTGTAATCAAGGGCGGCTGCCCCGCTGAAATCTGGTATGTCCAGCGGTGCTGGATGATGTTGATTCTGAGAGGGCTCTTTCTGTGCCTGGATTGTCCTCTGCTCCGCCTCACTTATGTCTGCTACCAGATCTGCCATGAGAGCATCTAAATCTTGGTCTTCCAGTGCATTTAAGGACTCTGATAGAAAAAAATCATCACATTAATGATCAAAGTAACAATTTGTACCTGGAAAAACAGAAAGAAGGTCATTTTTAAGAGTGATATTTGCGTACGGGTTGTCAGGGGCAGGGGTGTGGGGGAAACAGGGAGAGGCTGGCGAAAGAGCACAAACTTTCAGTTATAAAGATGAATAAGGTCTCAGGAACCAATGTATAACATGGTGACCACAGTTGATAATACTGTTATATAACTGAAATTTGCTGAGAGAGTAGAATTTAAATATTCTCAACAACAATATCAAAGAGGGTAAATAAATACATGAGGTGATGGATGTGTTATTTTTTTAATGTTTATTCATTTTTGAGAGAGAAGAGTATGGGGGGGCGGGAGGAGCAAAGAGGCAGGCTCAAGGCTCTGAGCTGTCAGCACAGAGCCCAATGTGGGGCTCAAACTCAAACTCAAACAAGATCATGACCTGAGCCAAAGTCAGACACTTAACGGACTGAGCCACCCAGGTGCCCCGATGGGTATGTTAGTTTACTCTATGGAGGAAATCCTTTTACAATGGATACATATATCGACTCATCACATTTTAGACTTTAAATGTCTTGCAATTTTGTCAATTATACCTCAACAAAGCCGAATTTCTCCTCCACCTCCTACCCCCATAAAAGGAGAAAAGTTTATTTTCTACCCTCACAGATTAGCTATAAAGTCTGATCCACACACATGATCAGTTGCCTAAGTAGGAATTCTTATATATTCTGGTGTAAGATGTGAGAGTTTTAGAAAAGGAGGGGAGGTGAGATGTTGGAAACAGATGGAAGGGGAGTTTTCCCCAGGCTTTAGGAGCAGTCAGAGTACCAATGATAAATATATTTGGAAGAAAGTATGTTTCAACCAATCAGGGTTTAGTATGCTTTGAGACATGTGGAAAAGATAGAGCTTCTGGTAGGCACACCATCCAACTACAGAAACTCTCACATTCAAAGAAAGAGTGATTAATGATTATCAGCAGAAGGTTAGAAGTAAAAAATAATTTTTAAGAACTGGGGTTAAGTGCTAAAGCCTTCATAAGGTGGTGAGCTGAGAGTTAACTTTTAGAAGAGGACAGATACGGATTTTCAGAGTGAGGGTGAGGAAGGACAGTTCTCAATGGAATTTCTTCCATGTGTGATGGGTGATCAGACACGTGATCCTGAAAGCAGACAGACTACAGGGCCTATGGGGGAGTGGTGTCAGTGAGCAATGTTAGAGGAGTGCTTCGCTGAGCAGGCACTCACTGGATGGCAAATGTAATGAGCACAGGATGTGCAGTATGGAAGCCATCCATGAGGAAGAGTCACCTGCTATGTGCAGGATGAACTGGAACGAGGAAATGCAGCTTACTCAGCAACAACCATGAAGCTCTGTGAAATAATTTATTGCCAAACGCCATCAAAGTAAACACCATGTAGCATATTATACTAATGCTAATAGGTCTAGTGTATAGAACTTGGACTCAAGTGTGGATCTCCTAACTGTTTAAAAAGGATTTATTTTCTGCTAAGCCATTTTTGCACGTAACTTCTTCATAAAATTAAGTTAAATTACTTTTAAAAATTTCAAAGAAAATATATGTAGAACAAATGAAGTATATTCATAATTTCCTAATATCAGCAATAGCATTGTGACAGTTGCCATATTAGCAAATGATTTTAATCATTTATAAAAATTTTAGGGACAGAGTTCCCGTAACAGTTCTCATGTTAACAATGTCTAAAGAAAATCATAATCTTAACTATATCAGTACAGAAGTGAGCAACACAGAATTGAGGAATAAGACATAAATGGGTTCTGTTAGGAAGTGTATCACTAACGCTTTGAATGACTTTGGGCAAAATATTTTTAACTCATTTTATCAATGTTTTAAGTGAAGACAGTAAAAAGCCTATTTCTTTTCTAATTACCAACACATTTAATTTTCAGTACACATCAGTAGTTTTTAATGGTTTTGTCCTATACTCAACTTGTGCCACATGTATATGTCTTATCTTCTTAATGACATGTTTCTTGTTACTATGCCTAAACATTACTATGTTATCCCTGGGTTTCTTTGTTTCTATCATTTTCAGTAATTTTTGGATACTAGGTATTGAGTGTTTAGAAAGCACTAGTTGAGTTGACTATAACTGCAGTATTGATTAATTCTTAATTTTAACCAAATTGATTAAAGCACTCAGCCACAGTGAGTGTGATGAGGCAAATCTGCATTGTTCATATGTGCAAATATATGTTTTTTATTAATGTCACACAATTTACCAAGGTATACTGCTTCTTCTAAAATGTCATGAAAGTTACCATCATTCAATCTTAACCTGGAAATGATGCCAGGAATAGTAAATTTATACGGCAAACAGAAAAGAAGGTAGTAAAATAAGTCAGAAAAGATGTATTATATAATTTATCCAGATATAGGCATTGGAACTTAAAGGTTTATAAAAACAATCATTGGAAATAACAGAAACAAAGAAACCCCGTGAGTAACAGGAAAAAAAAAAAATCTTGGAATTCTGGATCTCTGTAATTGGGCTTCTCAATTACTTTGTTTTTCATTTTTTTAGTGCATACTGCACGTCTTTGGAAAATCTTTTTCAAGAGTTGCAATGAATTCTCATCAACTTGGAAGCAATTACTTCAAGATTTGCTGCAATTTGAATAACACAAAGGCTAAAGATTGTCTTTGCACTCAATAAAAAGAGAGATTTTTGTTAATAAAATAATGTGACGATCTCAGGGAAGATAAAAAAATGTCAGAGCAAATATATATTAATTATATACCAATCAAAATTATTTTGAAGCACCCATACATATATTATCAATCATTCTGAAATGGATAGTTCATTATTATCTTTGATGGGACATTTCCTTATTAATATTTTCTTATACTATTGTATCTTATTACTCTCAGGGCTTAGTAGTAAGAAGAAACTCCCTTTACTTAAAAAAATAGCTTTGATACTTTACATAAATGCAGGATAATATTCCCTTTCATTGTAGGCAAAAATACCTTCTTGCACCCCAATTTAATCCAAGCACCATAAAATACAGTCTGACATCCAAGAGATCAAAATGTCCAAGTTCCTTCCATTTTTGGTTTCAAATCATAATTCTGTACAGATTTTAGTCATCATTATGATTTCAAATTACTTAAGAAAAGAAATTATTTTGCTTACCATTTAAATCCTTAAAACCCACACTGTAGTTGAATTCAGCTCTTGGCGGTTTGGGTTCAGGAGGAGGAAGAGTGTCAACTCCTAAACTCTGTGAAAATAGATCCCCGTCCCCAAAGTTATTCACCACCTTCGTAGTATATTTTAATCACTAAGTCAAAAATCATTTATTGCTCACACATTTTCTTTCTAAACATGTTCTTTAAAAACTGTATTCTTGCATGAAAAATGCTTTATATGATTTTTTACTCCTACAGAAAATTACAACATCAAAATTGTTCTACAAGGTATACCTTGAAACAGAGCAGGTCAATGAAGAATGATGAGTATGAGATAGTTAACTTCTAGAAATAACAGAAAAAATCTGTAATGGTGCATTTGTGACACATACTGTATGTAATTCTGTAAGGACTTAAGTAATGACATCAAAGAAAAGGAATGTCTAGTCACTTGGAAGATAAAAGTTGTTTCAGGATGAATCTTCCGTTTAAATAGTAAAAATTATGCTTTTTCTTTCAAAAAATTTTTAAATGTTTTTATTTATTTTTAAGAGAAAGAGAGAGCACGAGCTAGGGAGGGGGAGAGAAAGGGAAACAGAATCTGAAGCAGGCTCCAGGCTCTAAGCTGTCAGCACAGAACCCAATACAGGGTTCGAACTTGTGAACCTCGAGATCATGGCCTGGGTTGAAGTTGGACACTCAACCAACTGAACCACCCAGGTGCCCCTATGCTTTTTCTTATGTAATAAAACTCTTGTTAAAAAAAAATTAAGACTAGGGCACCTGGGTGGCTCAGTCAGTTGGGCATCTGACTTTGTTTCAGGTCATGATCTCACGGTTCGTGGGTTTGAGCCTTGCATGGGGCTCTGTGCTGACGGCTGGCTCTGAGCCTGCAGCCTGCTTTGGATTCTGTATCTCCCTCACTCTCTCTCTGACCCTCCCCTGCTCACACGGTCTCTCTCTCTCTCTCAGAAATAAATTTAAAAAAATTAAGACAGAATAAGTTATCAATTTTGTAAATAACAGCTTTGGATTGAAAAGGTGACATCCTCCATGAAAGCTGTATTACATATACAATCTAAATTTCCAAAAATGTTTTTATGTCTATAGTTTGAGAGGTGATTTCCCCCATTCCGAACATGAACATGTTCATGATAGTGAGTGCATCCTTTGCTGTTAATTGGATTTGGTAATTAATATCCTTGTTCATGTCTTAAATGTCTGAAGGAAACAAATCTTTATATGTTTGAGATGTTCAATTATAAGTAGAAACAAAAAGGACCACTAATTAAGAAGTTAAAAAAAGTAATCCTAGCAAGTTTGTATTAAGGATAAAATGTAAGTAAAGTGACTGCAGCCCCAGAATTCATTCTGAAAAACAGAATAAGCAAAACCATGGAGAAGAGAGGAAGTTGATGGATGAACAATGGGGCAAATACTGGAACAAAGGAAAATGCAAAGAACTTCATCAATGAATCCCTTCACTGTGACTAAGAAGTCTAACATCACAATTAGGGTAGCCAATTAATCTTTGCTCAGGATATAATTTAGTATGCTATTCAAAGAAATTAGAAGTGGTTCTCTAACAGAATATTAATATATACATGTGTGATAAAACAAGCTTCCAGTTAGAAGGAAAAGAAGACAAGAAACTGATTTCCAGAAGGAGCTCCCTTTATCCTAGGAAAGTCACTCAAAGCCCAATATGAAGTAAATATGTTCTCTATGTGTCTGGTGAATGATTTAGGTGGTATACAAAATCACAATGAAAATTAAAACTTAAATTACTGTATATCTTCTTTGGATGTTTATGAAAAACTAAATAAGAACATCTAATCTATTTGAGATAAGGTTTAATTTTAAAAACCAATTAACAACAAACATTAAGAAAATAACAGGACAGAGGGTAGGAGCTTGGCAACAATCATAAAGGTGATATGTGAATGACTAAAGATCAAGAACATTGCTCTGTACTCACTAACCTTAAAAATCACATGCTTGAAAATGTATTTCATCAGATATTCTTCATTCCTTTCCAATGTTTAATTGGAATTTTACTATAAAGAAGAACTTTCACCAATTATTTGTTTAGTCTAAAGTATAGTGTGACTGGAACTATAGAAAGACCAAGGCAAATGTCTAGTTATTTCTCTTTATGTATTGATTTTCAGAGTAATAGGTTAATGCTCTGTCAATTTCCAATGGTGACCAATAAAATAGTTTTGTTTTTGTTGATTTTTATTTATTTTTCATATTCAGTTTATTTATTTGTTCTTTGCCATGTAGATATTTAAACTTTTTATATATGTATTTCCTTCTTTCTTTCATGGCTTAGGGGTGTCATATTCCTCTCAGAAAAGCTACCTACATCTTAAGATTAGATAAACATTTCTCTCATGTTTTATTCTATGGATATATTTCATATATTTAGATCTTTGACTCATGGAACTCATTTTGGTGTAAGGTATGACATAGAAATTCAGCTTTTCATTTTCTGGATATTATCCCAACACAATTTATTAAATAGTTCTTCTTTCTACTTATTTAAAATATCAATTTTAGCATATTTTAAATTCTTGTATATTTGGATCTAAATCTGTTTCATGAATCTGTTTTCATGTATCATTACCTCTTCTTTTTCATATTTTTCTGGATATTTGTATATTTAAATTTTTGTCATACAAATAGTGAAAGCAGCTTGTTTCCCCTTCTGTATGAAAAATCCAGTTAGTATATGTACTGGTTTCTAGCCTTTATGTCTCTCTATGAATAGATACACATGCATATACACAGTTTCTATATGCATAAATATATATATGTAAACATACATACATACACATAACACACATGTAAATGTATGGAAAGAGAGACATAGGGAATGATAATGCAAATGGAGTAAATGTTAATGAGCAATTTGGGAGAAAAGTAAATGGGAATTCTTTGGCTTTTGTTTTTTTAATGTTTATTTATTTGAGAGAGAGAGAGAGACAGACAGACAGACAGTGTGCACGCATGCGTGTGTGTGTGTGTGTGTGTGTGTGTGTGTGTGTGTGTGAGGGGCAAGAGGGAATCCCAAGCAGGATCCATGTTCGGCACAGAGACCAACAAGCAATCCCATGAGCATGAGATCATGACCTGAGCTGAAATCAAGAGTTGGATGCTTAACTGACTGAGCCACCCAGGTGCCCCCAAATGTGAGTTCTTTGTATTATTCTTTCAACTTTTCTCTAAGCTTAAAATTATTTCAAAATGAAAAAGTTAAAATTACCTTATTACACTTTAGTTTCCTCTAATTTTGCTCTTTTGGGAAATTAGGAAGCCTTTGCTTAATCCAACCATCTTACCCACACTGCAGTTTCAAATAACAATGTGTACAAAATCGATGAATGTGGATCAAAATACAGCTTTTCTAATGGCTCAGAAAATATCCAATAAGGTCAAAGCACACTTGATAATGGCTGAAATGAAGCCTAGATTTTAGATTCAAGGACAAAGTGGGGCTTTCTCTTTACTATGAAATCTTAAGGCCTACCTGTTGGGAGAAGTGTATTAGCCAAGCAAGCTCCATGACTATATCCACATGAGCACAATAAAGAAAGGGCAAACATCAGAAGCCCTGGAGTGGAGGCAGGTTCAAGACATTACAGGGAGCCCTGTCCCCACTCCTGAGTTAGAGTAACAACACTCAGCTGTGGTCCTGTGAAAACCCCAGACTGTGACCAATCAGAACAGTCACCCCTCTGGAACAGTAGTGAGTGAAGGGAGAGGGACCATAGATGGTCCCTTAACCCTTCTATTTCAGGGCCCACGTTAAGTCCCCTCCTTGATAGGGGTGTGTTTACAGGCCTAACACTCATTGTGAATCAGAACCCTTTCATCTTATTGTCTCATTTTGTTTCTTCCTTCATAGTGTCTAAACTTTCTTGAATTTTACACGAACTTTAAGTGGGTGCTAACTAAAATTGATTTATTTTTCCTGAAATAAATATTTTTTAAAACATAGACTATTCTTAATTTATTTTGTGGAAACCTTTAAGATCTCTGTCTTATTTAGGACTACTGGGTTATTCTTATTATAATATTTTATGTGAAAAGTGATGAGATGACTATGCTCTGAATCAAAGAAGCATTTATGATAACACTACAAGACACGCTAATGCTTACCTGACTTTGTAACCTGGTTCACTGGTCCTCAGGTCAGTAGCCCCCTGGGCTCCAGTTGGCCCAACATGGGGGTGGTCTGAGTTAATCCAGTTCTGGTGCCAGTAGCTTTTTCCTAGACGTGAAGCTGCCTCAGTGGTCTTCATGCTACTCTGAGAGGACTAAGTTCTTACAGTCTAATCAGAAGCTGTGATAACTCCCACTTATCCTTTAAAATGTAGCATTTCCTCAAAGATTGGTAAAGAATCTTAGTAAAGATTCTTTAAAGATTCAGGTGATTTTCCTGCCTACTGTTTTTTTTAAAATGTGTGTTTATCTTTTTTGAGAGAGTGTACGCATGAGTCAGGGAGGGGCAAAGAGAGCTGGAAAGAGATAATCTCAAGCAGGCTCTGCGCTGTCAGCACAGACCCTGATGTGTGGCTTGATCTCATGACCTGAGCTGAAATCAAGAGTCAGATGCTTAACTGACTAAGCCAGTCTTTATATAAAAGTAACTGAAAGTGAAATAGTTCAGTGGGGTGATGGTTATGAGGGTTTGCTTGGGAGAAAAATTCCTTTTTTGGCTAATATTTGAACATGATGAGCATGGGAACTGCCATACAGAACATATATGTGACCAATGTATTCAATGAACTGAACTAAGAGGTTATAATCAGAAAAAGAGCTTTGTTTTATTCTTCCCCTCTATTATAGTTACATAAATAACATACAATATTGTCAATTTCCAGTTGTCTTTTTCTTTTAAAGATAGCTCTCTTATCATATTAAAATCAAATTCTGTAAACCCATCTTTTATTCATTTCAAAGTTAAAAAGGGGATCTTACCTGGGTCAGGAGATCCATCTCTCCCAGCAAATTGCTGAACATTTGGTCTATATCTTCATTTGACTCACCCATCTGAAAAACGGAAACAAACCCAGATGTAAGTAATTTAATAAAAGCCTGGTCCCTGGACAATTGTCTCATCTCTTTTTTTTCCCCAAGAGCCGTATCCATGGGCAAGTAAGTTGAAAAGAGAAGGCTATGGAGAGAAATGTTCACTTCAGCCTAAAATTCCATGCCTGCCCTCTCTCCAATTTGCTTTGTCCAAGGAAAGCCAACTTCAGTTGGGGGCTGAAGGGGACTTCAGTTAAAACAAAAGATGACTGTAAGGCCATGGAACAAGCACATTCCTAGGTAACAGACACACATAGGCAGGGAGGTATATATTTGAATCCAAGGAAGCCATTCATTCAGTAAATGCTTAGGGTCAGACCACACAAGGTAAGGAGTTATGGGTCTGTGTGTGAAAGTCAGAGTAAGGGAGGATGCAAACATAGCATCAGTGAATACAAATGGGATAACAAAGAGGGAAGATCTCATTTTAGGTAGGTTGTTAGGCTTAGTGTCTATCACAGTCTGAAAGGGAAAGTGCTGCATGCAGGTCCTGCCTCTGGTTGGGGAGGGGAGCAATACCAGGATCCACTCAAAAGTGGTTTTATTTCCTCCCAGTTGCTTACAAAACATCTGAACCATACCCTCCCTTCTTTAAATTACCTACAACAGGGAGGAAAGTATTTATGTCTACAAAGTACGCATGGTTTCACACACTGTCCTCTCAAACAATTCATCTGGTATTCAAAATCTTGTAATGGATGATTTATTACTTTAAAAAATTTTAATGTTTATTTTTGAGAGAGAGAGAGACAGAACATGAGCAGAGAGAGAGGGAGATACAGAAACCAAAGCAGGCTCCAGGCTCTGAACTGTCAGCACAGAGCCTGATGCAGGGCTTGAACCCACAAATCACAAGATCATGACCTAAGCAAAAGATCGGAAGAGCAGCGACTGAGCCACTGAGGCATCCCCATTTATTACTTTAATAAGAGGAAGTTAGCAGCATAAACAATAAAATTCCAGAAATACCCATGTGAATTTAGTTCCATCAAAATATTATGCAGTACAATGCGACAAAATAAAAAAAAATCCTTCAGATGAATTATTATTAACAGGGAAAGTTAGGAGTGTTAGAGTACTGTGGTGAACATTTCATTATAATATATATATATAAATGTCAAATCACTATCTTGTACACCTGACACTAATATGATATCTAAACTATATTTCAATTAAAAAAAAAGAGTGTTAGTATTAATACATTTTAAATTTTTCATAAGAGAAAAGTAATCCATTCAGAGTGGAAAAAAGAAATTTATTTGCTGACCTGAAAAGTGCCTGCCAGTGTTACAAAAAAACCTCATAGAAAACAAAGATGATATTAATAAAAAGAACCCTGCCATTAATGCTTTCTCTTAAATCATTACATTTGGAAAAACACTAAAATGCTGAAGAATAAAGTCAAATGTGATGATGATGAGTCAGAAAAACATAATCAACCCAAAGACCTTAGCTTCTCAGCCTGTACGCACAGCCATACATAGTGGGCTAAGGACGTGCCAGAGTGAATCACACACCTAAGATGGAAATAACTGAAAACAACAGCATTCTCATGATCTCTGCTGAAACTCTTCCTGTGTTCATCTGGTAAAAATTTTTCCCCCTGCCCTTACATTCCTTTTTCCTAGAGTCTGTTGGTATTAGATTATTAAAAGGAGTCAACCTCAAAATCAGGCTGTACATCTGCTTTTGAATGAATTACAGTTTAAAAGAGTTGTAACCTTGGTGAAAATAATGAGACATTTGAGTTAAGACAAAAAACTCTCTCTGCCCTTCTGCTGCTGCTCTCTCTCTCAAAATAAATAAACTTTAAAAAAATTAAAAAACATAAATTTGGATGAATCTGTAACTTCAATCATCTTACATATTTACTCTTCCTACAAGAAAACTTTATTTAGGGAATGGGGAGAGTAAGAGTTACAGGGATATATATGTGTATCGTGTATACACATATGCACACATCTGAGCATGAAAAAATAGGGCTGTGTCTATTTGTATCTGTGGTATCCTCCAAAGGTCAATATCAAGACTAAAAAGACAGAGAGCCAAAAAGAGAAAGAGAACACCCAGCCCTGACAGCTCAGAGTGTTATTCGGGTTAGCAGTCCAAAAGAGCAGGGGTGGAGCAGCCTTACTGAGGCAACGGATTGCAAAACAAGCAATGTGCACATCATGATTGGGTGGAATTAACATCTTTTTGTGAGTATGTAATTTCTGGGTTCCTTTTGGATCTGGGGAACAACAAATTGTTCATTAAGAAAAACTGGAATAATACTTTACCAGAAAGATTTGTTGATTTTTTTTTTCTGGAAAGAAGGGAGTAGCTAGAAGAGGGGTGGGTGGTTGAGGTTGCACACCCAGACTGAAATTCTACCTCAGAGAAAATCCCTGATTTTCCCTAATGGTCAGTATTTCCTTAAGGCTTAATTTGTAAGCCTCAGTTTTTACCCTCAAGAGGTTTCTCTTCTCCATGTATATAAATCTTTTTTATTAATGCTTAGTTTTTAGAGAGACACAGAGAGAGAGAGAGAGAGACAGAGAATCCAAAGCAGGATTTGCTCTGCCAGTGGGCTCGAACCCACGAACTGTGAGATCATGACCTGAACCAAAGTTGGACACTCAACCGACTGAGCCACCCAGGGGCCCCTGTTTTCCACATACACAAATTTCATAGATAACATTCAAATATATATATTTAGAAATCTATCCACATAATGGATTAACAATTCCAGCCATAATTTTGGGCCTAGATCAAGAAAGACCTTACTTTATCTGTCAGAGTAGCTTGCCTAAAAATATCCCATTCAGTTTCTTATGGGCACTTCTATCATTATTGCCCTTCTGGTACATTCTCATCCCACAGGCTCTAACTTGGCTACTGGTCATTATTCACTTATTAGTCTGATTTAGAAACCTTGGCCTAGTCCTTGACTCCTCCCATTCTTCCATCTAATTGTCAAAAAAAATATCCTGTTGTTTTTTTCCTGGGGAGCACTCTCCTTTCCTTCACCATCACTGTCAAGCCATGATTCAGCCCCTCATCAGCTCATCCACCTCCAGTTCCTACATCCCCTTCGCAAGCCTCACCACCATCGCTGTGAATTTGATGAATCTGAAATGCAAATTTGAGTGTCACTCTCTCGCTTAAGAACATGCCATAGTGATCATGATGAAATAAGTGCAAAGAGTTCAGGTCTCAGGCTGTCTTTCAAAGTCCTTCATAGTAGCTCTTGACATTGTCTGAAGAGGCTTTAAAATTTTTTCCTTATCCATGTATCCTTCATGAAATCCTATTTATTATTTGAAATCCAGCTCTCATGTCAACACTCCAATGGTATCCTCATAATTTGCTGTCCATTGCCCTTGGTAACCCTATCAGTAAATCCTGGCAGCAATAACAACCTCGATAAGATATTTCACCTTTTTAGGTTTGTTTCCTTGTTTGTAAAGTAAAAGGAATAACATGTAATTCACAGGACTGTGGTGATATTTAAACAAAATAGCATATGGTTCTTGGTGTAAGCACTCAGTAATAGCATTTACCATAGTGAATCATGCTTTTTTTTTTTTTAAACGTTATATTTATTTATTTTGAGACAGAAAGAGAGAAAGAGCAAGAGAGCGAGCATGAGCAGGGGAGGTGCCGAGACAGAGGGAGAGACAGAATCCCAAGCATGCCCCACACCCAGTATGCAGCCAGAATAGGGGCTCCGTCCTATGTGAGATCGCAGCCTGAGCTGATATCAAGAGTTGGACGCTTAACCAACTAAGCCACCCAGGCTCCCTGAGTCATGTTTTTTGTACGACTGTGTTTGAACTGGTTTCCACACTGGGAGCTGTTATTAAAAGATCAGATCTCATTCATCTTTGTGTTTAAAAAACACTTGTGGGGATGAGCACTGAGTGTTATGTGGAAATTAATTTGACAATAAACTATTTGTAAAAAAAAAATAATAATAAATAAATAAATAAATAAATAAATAAAAGAAAACCAAAAATAAAAATAAAAATTAAAAAAAAATGCTTTGGGGGCACATGGATGGCTCAGTTGGTTAAATCTCTGACTCAGTTTCCAATCAGGTCATGATATTCATAGTTCCTGAGATCGAGCTGCGAGTTGGGCTCCATGTGCTGATAGTGCGGATTCTCTCTCTCACTCTCTCTCTGTCCCTCCCCCACTCGTGTGTGTGTGTGTGTGTGTGCACGTGTGCGTGCATGTGTGTGTGCACACAGGTTGCTAAATCCTAGGGTTCCTTTAACTATCAGGACATTTATACAGAAAGTCTGCTTCTAAAGCTGCTGTCACAGCTGTAGGATTGTGGAACCTCACTCACTAGAGCGATAGTTCACTTTTTCCAGTGCTAAATGAGCGAATACTGAAATTTATACAGACAAGCTCTATTGATAAACACAAAAGTTTCATTGGGGCTTATATCTACTTAGGCCTCAATCAGTTTTCACGCTCACAATTTTTGCTGCTTTGAGAAAAATCTAATAGCTATTATGCATTTTGGGTGACATTATCAATGGCTTTCTTTCTCATCTAATTAAATTTGAAGTCAGTTAATGTTTCAAGCAGTAGGTTAATTAATCATTATTTAATAAGTAAAAACAAGTTATGTCTTCTATCTTATTTCTTCATTCACATTATATATCTAATTAATTTTAACCCAATAACATAACATAGATTTATGCCATAATTCTGATTAAAAATGTATCAGCTTAACTATATAGTAATATATGAGGTTATCTGTTATCCCTTTAACATATAATTTGTGATACATATGTGTTTTGCTACTTACATCGAATTGTCTGTTTCTGGCTTGCACTGGGTTTCAAAATAGAGAATAATTTATATGTATGTGTATATTTTTTATTTTTCGTGTATTTAAATGTGAATTTGCTAATCTGTAAAATAAAAAATGAAAACACATATGAACATGTTCAAGTATTCCTCTCATATATGAACTGAATTTTGAGCATAATAGCATTAGATTAAAGGGGTTATTTGATATATTTAAAACAAAAATATTTACTCATTATATATACAATTTTGTATATGAAACAAAATAGATAATAATACATTGATAAGCATTTTTCATAAAACGGTACTTTTCAAAAAATTAGTCTTAAAAAAGGTCTTAAAAAAGTGCTCCTAACAATTTCTGTATGAAACCAAAAGGTTAAGATTTTTTCCCTTGTGATTATCAGTTCTTGGCTTTACAGAAATGACGTACTCAGTGGCAGTCAGCATCAAGGAAGAAGTTTGTGTTATACACATTTTTATAAGACACTTTTGTCAAATGTCTAATTTCATGTAGCACCAAATTAAGGTATAAATCTGTAGATGGTCTAATTTGAATGTGTGCAAAGCTCATCTTTTCAGCTGTGCTCTTAGTTATGTCTAATTTTTACATGAATTGAGATACTGGTATCAAGAACAGAATGAAAGAATATGTTTTAGTAAAATTAAAATAATAAAATAATAAGGAATGAATAAAAAAAAGACTTTTCAATCATTAAAATGAATCAATTAAGTTCAGACAAATTAGAATTGGTTTCCGAAATTCCACCAGAATAGTTGCTACCTCTCTCTGTTCTATGCATGGCTGTGGGTTGAGAGGAAGAGGAATCTCCCTGTTCCATCACCTGCCTGATCATCATAATGATTAACACACAATTAGGTGTTCTCCCTCTGTGCCATGCATTGTTCTTGAGCTTACGTGGACTGACTGATTAGATGCATCCTCACAACCACCCTAGACAGGACACTTTTATTTTCCCTACTTTATAGATGAGGAAACTAAGGCTCCTAGAGGTTAAGTAACTTGCCTGAGGCTACACCATTCAAGTCAGTCAACAAGCATTTATTGACCTCAGACACTGTTAATAAACATCTGGGAGAGGTATTTCTATTCATCAATGTGTCAAGGATTAAATATCTACGCTTCATCTACTTGCTGTATGTCTTCTTATTTTGAAGACAGTTAAAAATGTTTGCATCTGTGCATTTTTTTTTAACTTTACATGTTATCTTGTGTTTCTTAGTGCATGTAAGCAATGCTGTGAGTCTATAGCTAGATTGCCAGAGTCTAAATATAACTAGAATTAGTAAGAAAAGAGAGTTGAAAAATTAGACGCTCTCTGTCCATATGAATTGGCTTTGGTATTTTTATTATTTTTAAATTAAAAAAGGAGCAGGCCATGTTCCTTTTTTTCTTCAAGTATAAAATCAGCCCACACAATTACAGATACCAAAAAAAGAGAAAATTTAAAAGAATTCTGTTAATTACAAAGATCATACTTAATATGGAATATGAAGTGTAGAATCCAGAAGATACCAAATGCTGGTGGGAACTATGACATGACTAGTGTACAGTATGACTGGAAAATAATTGCCAATATTGAATTTTACCTGATTCCTTCAGTGTAGTTTTTTTTTGCAAAATGCAATGAAAGCACTTATCAAGAGGAAGTGGTTCACGGAACAACATAGCACATGGTTAAAGGTTCTTGCAATGTTTGGGGGAGGGGAGAAGCTAAAGCTTCTGTAACATAAAACAGGAAACAGAAGCATCTCTAAAATTATACATAATATCAAATAACACTCAACAAACAACTAAAATGAAAAAAAATCTCTTAGGTCTACTTGACAGGCTTTATATACCACATCTGAGATAAGTGAAAATTTTAAGAAATAAGCTAACAAAAAGTTACTAAGTTAATGGGATAATCACTATGATCACACGAACAATACAAACACCCCAATCATTCACAAAGGAAATTCTTGTGGACACTGGGGATATGCAAATGTATGGTCATGCAAAAGGAACTATCAAGACAATAGGGTTCTCTGGTAATATTGTGATAGCAAGAGTTCAGTGGAAAAAAAACATCTGTAAATGAAAAAGGAATCATGAAATGATTTATTTCAGTAATTTAAAAACCACTATCGAGGTGCTTTGAAGAGCTTTAGAATTTGTCATAGTGTAGAGAGATGCACATACACAGGACATGAGATGGGTTACCAAATTTTTTTAAAGTATGATTTTTAAATGTATTTATTTCCAGATTGCTTTGCTTTTGAGTGAATGCAGGGTGGAGAAGGGCAGGGTGCCACATTATGCTAAGTTAAGTTCCAGGGTAGGTTAAAAGTGGGATGGCTGTAAAGACCTAAAAATATTCAACAGAACTAAGAAGGAAATAGCTTGTGACACAGGGAAACAAACTGGTATGAACTCAATATCCTTGCTTCTATCTCTCCAGATGGCTTTTCTGTATCTTGGAGAGACAAATTGTAAACTATTTTCACTTGGATATACAGAGGCTGAAAAGGAAATTTTAAAATCTCGAGATTTTCTCAAATTGTCTTTTAATTCTATTTTGAGCATCCATATAAGGAATGGGCAGCTGCTTTTCTATTTGGGATCACTGTGACATCAAACTAAAGTGAAAACATAATTTAGGTTTTTTTAAAAAGACAAAAATAGAAAATATATTGTTCACTAATTTGTAGATAAAAACTATGGATATTAATTTTCATACAGAAAACTCCTGTGAATGTTTATCTATATTCACCATCTCCTTCTCATCTGTATTTTCTCCTAAATCTATCCTGCCGTGGCTGAATGTTTGTGTCGCTCCAAAATTTATATGTTGAAATCTAATCCCCAGTGTGATGGTGTTTGGAGGTGGGGACGTTGGGAGGTAATTAGGTCATGAGGGTGGAGCCTTCATGTTAGGATTAGCACCCTTATAAGAAAAGACACAAGAGAGCTTGTTTCCTCTCTCTGCTCTTTGCCTTGTGAGGATACTAGGAGATGGCCATCTGTAAACTAGGAAGAGGGCTCTCCTCAGACACCAGATCTGCTGTTGCCTTGATCTTGGACTTCCCAGTTCCAGAACTATGAGATATAAATGTTTGTTGTTTAAGCCACCTAGTTGGTGGTATTTTTGTTATGGCAGCCCAAACTGACCAAGACATATCCCAACTGGACTTTATTTGGCACCATGTCACTAAACTGTGCATCAAGATTACCAATGACTTTCATGCTGCTAAATCCAATGGTTAATTCTCAGCATCTTAAACAGCATTTATCACCATTCATTGATCATTCTCTCTTGGAAATACTCTTTTCACTTGGGTTTCATAAAAGCTTTCCTTCCTGCTTTGCCTACTAACAGAAGCCAACTGACTTGAAGCTAATAAAGCTTAAGTTTCAAGGCTCCTCATTTATAAGTTTTTTGTAAGACTGTATTTCTCTTCCAGCACCCCAGCAGCATGGAATTCAGTTATGGTAGGAGATGTTCCCGGTCATGGTTCCAGGGCTTAGAATGGGGTCAAGGGGCACCAGCACTATGTCCACTTCACCTGGACTCCAGCAAAAGCTGGATCCTTAGTAAATCTCATGTACTGTGGACCCTACCTATGCCAAGGAGAATATGTGAAGAAGACACCGTTCTGCTCTGCTTCTTGCATGAAGTCACCTTGACTAAGGCTTCATGGCCACCTTATATTGTCTCTAGGATCAGACTAGCAGTTGGGAGGTAGCAAGAACTGAGGTAGCAAGAACTGATGGTATGGTCCTGGCTGAGTTGGACCAGCTGCTTCCTGGGCCATTGGGAGCCATGGGGTACCATGCCATATCTAGTGACAACAAATACCTTAATTCTCTGTGGTCTTTCTCCTGGGCAAGACACAGTGTCAGAGTAAGAAACCACAGAGGAAGTTACAGATGAGGCCTTACCACAGGGAGCTATGAGACCGATATAAACTTTTTTTAAACTATCAAAAATAAATTTAATTTTGTGCAACCATGCTGGAGGAAAGACTAAATTTTTTCCTACCTCTATAGAAAACTGTATTTCAAATTCATCCTCATACAGAGAAGTGATCAAAGAATATGCAGCCAAAATGTAGGAAAAAATGTATCAGACAGATAGGCAGATAATTAGTTATAATAAAAATAAGTGTTGCTTTTTGGATTTTGTGATGTTTGTGGTATGCGTTTTTAAAAATTGGTCATTTGTTGAGATTTCCTTTCTCTAAATATTTTCTTCTGTTCTTAATTTTTTATTCTACTTTCTAAAGAGAGTCTCCCCTAAGCTGTATAATATTTAGGCCCCAAAGATCCTGGAACTGTCCCTGCTCACATCACTGGCTTCTTATTTGAGCCTCCTACATGAGTTTCTCCTCCTCTCCCTGATCTAGTTTTCCTCCTGGTCTTCATCTACATCCATTCCCTGGTGACATCATGCTGCCTTCGGCTTTACATATCATGTACATGCTGTCAATTCCCAAAGTGAACCTCCTACCCAAACTTCTCTCTTACTTCACACATTCAACTAGTACTTAGCACCGCCCTGCCCCCTGCCTCTCTGATTTTATCTCCTTTAACTGTCCGCTCACACCAACCTGCAGCTGTTCCTTGAACACTGTAAGCATGCATTTGCATATGTGCTTCTCTGTCTGCAACATCTGTTCTCCACTTACCTAAGTGGCTTGCTGTCCACTGCCATCAGGTCTTTGCTTAAATGTTTCCTCCTTACTGAAGCCTTCCCTGACGTATTTTAAAATCAACTCTCTTGCACAACTCCTGTTTTCCCTGCTTATATAGTCTCTCTACTTACCAACTAGAACATAAGCTATATGAGGTCAGGGATTTGACTGATTTTGCTTACTGCTGGATTCCAGCAAGTAGGCCAATGTAGATACATGATAGTGAATATTTGTTCAGTGAATGGATGAATACAATTTTTTAATTAAAATGTAATATATTCATTTAGGCTTCATGAAGTCACGGTTTACCTTTATATTTCTAGTGCTAAGCACAGTACCTGCCCTGGTCATAGAAGAACTTCAAAAGCACTTACTAAATAAATGAATGATTTAAGAGAGAGCAGCAGAGGTAAAAAGAAGCTAGGGAAGACAGATTTCAAAAACGAAAATGATTCTACAACCACCCTAGTGGATGTCAAGAATGCATAGTGGATGTTGACACCAATGGATGAAAGACGGCTGGGGAATGATACTGACTCAGAGTAACTCCCATCTCTGCTAAGTCAAGCTCCAGTGTAGGTGGAAAGACCCTAAAATGCAAGACAGTAAGTAACATAGATGTTACTTAGCCCTTTCAAAGGCTGTAACTTTAGAAGTAGAAATTGGATGGACCCAACTTTAACCAAATAATCAAACTTAGGATCATCATTGACTGGACAGCATGCCACCACTGCTGATGTGAAGCACTGAGGACATGGCATCACCCTTATAATGCTGCTGCTAAAATGTTTAGGCTGAGTCTAGTCAAGAGGAATCAATCAGACAAATCCAAATTGAGGGACATTCTGCAAAGCAACAAAGTGACTGGTTTGGACTCTTCAAAGAAAAAAAGATATTACAGGGATAATTAAGAAAATCTGAATATGGACTATATATCAGAAAATGTATTAAATCAATGAAATTTTTGGAGTGTGATAATCATACCATGATTGTGTAAGAAAAGGTCTTTGTCCTTAAGAGATAAAGTGAAAAAAATAGAGCAAATACAATAAAATGTAAATAATTAGTAAATCTGAGTGAAGGGAATATGGATATCCATTGCATATTCTTGCTTTCTGCTGTTGTTGAAGTTTTGAAGCTTTTCAAGATGAAAAGCAGGGGGAAAAAACCCAATCTTTTAAGTTAGACAGACCCGAGCTTAAAAAAACATGGCAAAACAAAACAAAACAAAACTAGAAAGAGGAACAGGGGAGAATAAAAAGTAGAGGCAGGCAAAGACAATGTAAAAGAAAAAAAAGAACCTATCCTGTGAATTGCTGATATCATCTAATTCTCACTAAAACCATGTGGGGGTAAATACTTCTTCCATTTTCACAGATGAGGAGCATGTGGTCAGTTCGAGATCTCACAGAAACATAGGTAGAAAATACACTTAGACTCACCCAATGCATCCTCCTAGAGATGACACACATTCCAACACACACAGAGAAACGTAACTCTGTAGTGTGGATTACTGCATGATTTAGTTACCTTAAATCTTAAACACAATACTTACCAGGTTATATAGTGTCTGTTAAAGTTTTGTATTTTTATATCCTAAGAATGTATATCAATCACAAATTTTTTAAAGTAGACTCCATGCCCAATGTAGGACTTGAACTCATGACCCCGGGATCAAGACCTGGGATCAAGAATCAAACACTCCACTGACTGAGTCACCCAGGCACCCCACCTTTTTTCACTTACAAATAAAAGTTCTAGATATTTTCATATTATTATTAGGATGAGCTATTTTTTACAATTCATTGCCAAAGTTCTCAGATTATAATTTTCAAAGTGAAAAGACACTGAAATGGCAGAAAACACATCACAAAGAATTGCCTTTTAGGTGCCAAATGCCTACCTATCAAAAGCTTCTATTAGAATTCAAGAGAAGTTTAATAGTACTTAAGATAATAAAGAAAAATGAATCTTTTTTGTTTAACCAAATAAAAAATATAGAAAAATTCACAACATTCTTTGATAAGCCTAAAAATTATACTGTGAACTCTGAAGGTTTTAAGGAACGTTGTATGGTCTTGAGTAATGAAGAGCTGGGTGTCCTGGCATGCTCTGTACATCTTAACATTTTAGATTCTCCATTTGAAGAAGTGAGGACTCCAGTTGTATTTATAATACTAACAAAAAATGATACGTAATTCTTTGAATCACTTTCTGCTCTTAAGTTTTAAAATTTTCCTAAACATAATGCAGCATCCTCCCACCTCCAAAAAGAAAAATATTAATGAGTTAATCAATGATATGTGACAGAAATGTTGAAAGTTCTCAAGATGAGAACTGAAAAATGACCTTTGGCTTTAATACATAAAAGTCACTGGTTATCTCTGGAGTGTTGAGGGCTTCCAGAAGTGAATGGGAAATAGAGATAACAACACAAACAACAGCACTTATATATGCTGCCTTCTCTATCACTGAGAATTCTTCTGAAGTCGCTTTCATGGCTCCAAGCATCATCCATGTGGATGTGCTGCACCATCATTTAATCAGTTCCCTATTGTTGGAGATTTACAGTTTTCTCTTCTTTTCAAAGATATGATGCTATGAGCCAGATGTTTGCATTTGCAGAAAAATTATATGCAGCATGGCTGAACAATAAAACTGGAGATATCAACCAATTCTTGACTTTCTGTGGGGTGAGGAATTTTCCATTTCTGCGTCTTGGTCAATATTCTGCACCTGTCGCTAAGAAATCCCCAAAGATTGGGGCTCTGGGTAATGATAAGGGTCAAGTGTGGTAAACTGCATTAATGAGCTCAAGCAGTGTGTGTCCTACTGTGTCATTTATTTCTCTCTGTTTAGAACTATTTGCAGTCATTTCTGTGACTGCTGGTGTGTGCAAAACCTATTAGGGTGATACATGCCATGGAAAAAATTTACATCAGAAAAATCTGAGGTATATTTAAGATTTTTCAGTGACAACCCAGTTTTATTTCTTTTCCTGAGTTTCTTACTAACATTCGTCTCTTCTTCAAAAACACCGACAATACTTTTCACTCTATTTTAAAGAAAGGAATTGAATTTGTACTCCCCTACATTTAGGATGATTCATCCCTTAAATAAAACAAAAAAAAAAATCTAATATTTTTCTCCTAAACCATCTTCCCTATGTGGCCAGGGTGCAGTGTGCAGGAGTTTCAATTTTGTGCACATCTACCTCCCCTCTGTGACATGTGGGCCCATCTAGGTGGGCCTCAAGTGGGGGACCACTGAACTGCAGGGGGCAGATGAGACCCTCCTCCAGGGAAGAAAACAGTCTAGAGCCGGGATGCCTGGGTTCAGGACCCAGCACTGCCACTTACGGCTGGGCAAGTTACTTCACTTCTCAGTGTGTTAGTTTTATCTTTGAAAAGGTGTGAAAAAAAGCTATATCATGGGGTCAAAGTGAGAATTCTATGAATTAATACATGTAAAGTGCACAGAATGGGACTGGCTTAGATGGAAGAGCTCAGGAATAGAGGTCTTCATACTATTAAGCAGTCAGAACTACAGCCATCTTTTAGCCTCCCGGAAGCCCAGAAGGCTGATGTGTAAAGACACAGGCTAAGGTCAGACACGGATCATGGTTCTGGAGAGAAGGAGGGTGATAACAGCATGGCGTATTATTAGAGACAACTGTCTCCAAACCAGGCTCCTCCCTCTTGCCCCATCCTTCCCCACCAGAGAAACCACTTGGCCCAGGGATGTTCTTGGTTGCAGCTGGTTGGGGTGGGGAGGCCATAGTTGAAAAAGGAACTGAGTAAAAAAAAGAAAACCCACAAAGACTGCATCTTTTAAGACCCTAATGGAAACCAAGAACACCAGCCTCTGCTTTGTGGAGTATGCTGGAACGGCCGAGGGTAACAGCTAAGGCCACACTCATCGCACATTTCTGTGCACTAAATTTTGACATGAACTGGTCACTTACTGCATGTGTGCCCCTGTATGATACTTATCTTCTCAGAGCTTCCATTCCTTCACTTCACTTCTTAGAGCTTCCATTCCTTACACAAAAATGTATCTAGGTGTAAGTAAGGAATAGCCCCTGCTCCAGACACCCTAGATAGTGTCTCTGCACCCTCATCTCACAGGCTTTTCCTGGCTTATTCCCGGAGTCCTGGGCATGGCTCACGTGTGCTTTTGAATGGGACTATCCTGTGCCAAGGACTGCAGTCATTCTTGCTGCACCACCATCCACGGTGCTGTCCTTGCAGGCTACGTGCTCTTTCTATGGTGGCTCTGCTTTCCTCCTTCCTGAGGTGGCAGTTCTTCCTTCCTCTTTTGACCTCTGTGTGATTAGTGTTACTCTCGGCTGTTCCAGTGTATAGGCAGAGAGTGTGCATTCCATAAATGCTTCTAGAGCTAATGAATGAATCTGGAAGTGAAAAATCCTGGTATAAAACTGCAACCTATCAGGACACCTAGGTGGCTCAGTCAGTTAAGCATCTGACTTCTGATTTTGGCTCAGCTCATGATCTCACAGTTTGTGAGTTCGAGCCCTTGGAATTGTCTCTCCCTGTCTCTCTGTCCCTAACCCACTCATGCTTGCTCTCTCTTTCTCTCTCAAAATAAATAAACTTAGAAAATTAAAACACCCTGCAACCTATCATTGTATAGGTAAATGAGTTATATAAAATAAATAATTGCTTTGTATATATGTTTATGTGTCCCCTGTTTCCATAGGCCATACCAACCTAAGTGAACAATTGGGAAATATGATTATGTGCAGAAATGCCAAGATATTAGTCTGTAGCCACCTAAAGATGATAACTAGGAAATGGCAAATTAAAAATTGATTATATACCATAAAAACCTTTTAAAAGGTAATGCTTTTTCTATGGAGCATTTAATCATTGTACCTACTCATCAGGAGGTACAAAGATTCTTAACTTATTACTACAATTAGTAATTACTATATCATTACCATATATAACACATAACAATGTCAGCATTGATTAATAGTTTGATATAATTTATTTTGCCATAATTATGAGATGTCTGTCATGAAAAATACAGAAATTTGTGTCTGAATAAGCCAAGTAGATGGAAACTAACCTAACTACAGAGCATCACAAACAGCAAACTAGTTAAGATCTGAGCACGTTCTGGAACAAAGCAGGACACCTATCAGTTCTGTTGACATTTGAGAATATCCAACGGCTCTATGCAAGTTTCTTCAATTGCTTTGTGAAGGATATTTACACACAATTTCCTATGGGTATTACTTTTATATACGGCAAATGAGTCTTTTAATTTAATTATATTTTTCTCCACACTGTCTACATGAGATCACACCTAGTCTACAGCTGCAGCATTTAAAATTTCTCTCTTACATTGTGAGAAAGCACAACTATAAAATGAAAATAATGAATCTGAAAACACAGAAAGCTCCAGAGTTCTCTGTCCATTGTAGTTAGACCACAAGACAGTTCTCTATTTTATTCATGTGTCAAGAAAATAAAACCAGTGAGCATGGAACGTGGAATTACCCTTGATCCTCATTCAAACGGTATATGTTGGGGCCCTGTTCTATCATGAGAAAATTCATTAGGTGTGATTATGATAACTGGATGAGTCAAAACTGAATTCAGTCCTAACTACTGCGTGACCTTGAGCAACTTAACCTGTTAAGCTTCAGGTTTTTCATCTGTAAAATGAGAGATAATTCATCAAATTGTTTTGAGGTTAAATTAGCATAATCAGGCCCTGGCACATAGTACTGCTTACATATAGATAGATAAATTTAAAACACACTGGCAGAGAAAGACAAATACTATGATCTAACTTATATGTGGAATTTTTTAAAAAACAACAAAAACCCAAGCTCATAGATATAGAGAACAGATTGGTGGTTGTCAGGGGTAAGGGTGGGTGAAATGGGCGAAGTGGTCAAAAGGTACAAACATCTATTCATAAGATAAATAAGTTGTGGGTGTGTAATGTACAGCAATGGTGAGTGTAGTCAATAAGACTGTATAGTATATTTGAACGTTGCTAAGAGTAGATCTTAAAAGTTCTTATCACAAGAAAAAAATTTTATAATTATGTATGGTGACAAATCTTAACTAGAACTATGGTGGTCATTTCATGATATATACAAATATCAAATCATTATGTGGTACACCTAAAACCAATATAAAGCTATATATCAATTATATCTCAAAAAAAGATCAACAATGCCAAGTGTTGATGAAGTTGTAGAACAACTGGAAATCTCATATACTGCTATTGGAAATGCAAAATGGTATACCCACTTTGAAAAACAACATGGCAGTACCATATAAAATTAAACATTACATTCACCATTCAACTTAGCAAATCCACTTTAAGGTATTAATCCAAGCAAAATGAAAACACATGCTCACTCAGACATGTGTTTAAATGTTCAAAACAGCATTATTCATAAAAACAAAAAGACTGGCAAGTGAATAAACAAATTGTGGTATAGTCATTCCATGGAGTCCTACTATCAATAAAAAAGGAACAAAATATTAATAAACAGAACAACATGGATGAATTTCAAAAATATTATGCTAATGAAAGAAGTCAAATATAAACACTACATACTGTATGATTCCATTTATATGAGATTCTAGAAGAAGAACAGCTATAGTGATTGAAAGCAAGTTGTTGGGGCCAGGACTTCGAGGGAAAGGATCAAGTGCAAAGGGACACAAGGGATAAGGATAAATACATTTAGCCTATGCATCCTTCAGGCTCAGGTTTGTGAGAAAATAGAATAAAATAACTTCTGGTTCTAAATAGTGGGCACTGCATACACACTCTCTACTAAAATTCCAAGGAGATGACTATATAACAGTCTGTAAAGCAAGGAAGAATGGCATTACCAGGCTATTTTGAGGAATTTCTGGAAGATGTTAAGGAGAAGGGACTGTATAGACTTAAAAACGAGTGCTGAGGCAATAGCAGTCCAATATGAGTCTTGAGGAGGGCTGCTTAAGATACAGTCAAGGAGAACACCATGCTCAGGATCATCAAGGAGGGAAACCAGAGACGCCCAACTGGAGGAGTAATTATTTAAAGGACCGAGTGCTATAGGCCATTTTATTTCTGTGTCGCAAGGAAAACTGAGCTGTCACAATTGCCTCAGTCTAAATTCAACAAGAATCCTTGCCTTAAATAACATGTAAGGAGTGTCTCACTGGTTCCTAAGCTGAGCACTGAGCCCCTGAAAACAAGTAGAACAGTGCTCTGAAAGTTGGGGTTGCATAACAGATTCTAATCCCACCAGCCAACTAATCAATCAATCAATCAATCAATCAGAAAGGAGTTGGAAGAGAAATGTCCACATTCACTGAAATGCACTAAGAACTCTCTGTGCTCCACCTCCAGCACAAAGCTTTGCTGGCCTTGGTAAATAACATTCAAGGAGGGCTGAAAACTTACATGTCTCACTGTCATCCAAACCAAAAAGAAAGCTGCCTATTATTCCCCACATTCATTTACAGAACACTGCAGTCAACTTCCTAGTTAAGAAAGAGGGCTATTACAGCTGCCAAGTAAATCCATATCATTTTCCTATATTATTCCAGCCCTTTCATTAAAATTACAAATCAACTTCCAAGGACGATGAAATATTTGAGGAAAAGCAAGAGCATGGGAGACTAAAACCAGAAAACTGACCCTGGGGAGACAGAGTTGATGAGAGAAATGGAAAAGAATTTTAAAAAAAATTCCAACTGATGCTTTCAGAGTTTTAAGATGGCACAGCAACAAGTATGGTTGCTATTAAAAAACAACCAAAAAATAAGAAAGCAAATCAATATTACTTACAAACATAGATGCAAAAATCCCAAATAAAATTTTAGAAAACTGGTTCCAGAACAATACATAACCAGGAATGCAAGAACAGTGTATAGAAGGAATATATTAATTCACTAAATTAAATATTAAATTGTAGATTATATGATCATGGAGAAAAAGTAGTTGGTAAAATCTGATATACATTTCTGATAAAAACCTCTTAGCAAGGTTGAAATAGTTGGTAGTTTCCTTAACTTGATAAGGGTATCTACCAGAAATCAATGTTAACTATTATTCTAAATGCAAAATACAAAAACTGTTCCTATTAAAGTCAGATACAAGTTAAAGAGTCTCATCATTATTGGTACTATTTAAGTTTATCCTGGTGGTCTCAGACAATACAAAGCCAGAATAAAGATTTCAAATTTATAAATATTTTATGGCAGAATCTGGCAAACTATTTCTATGAAGGGCCAGATAGCAAATATTTTAAAGGGAATATAGACAACAAGCCATGGCTAGTGGCAGTAAAACTTTTTCTTTCTTCATTCATTAAAAATATTAAATATTTAATATGTAAATATTAACACTACTGCACAAACAATGGGCCAAAAAAGAAATCAAAATATGTCTCAAAACAAAACAAAAAGAGGGGTGCCTGGGTGGCTCAGTCGATTAAGCATCTGGCTCTTGATTTCAACTCACGTCATGATCTCACAGTTCGTGGCATTGAGCCCCACATCCGACTCTGTGCTAACAACATAGTGCCTGCTTGAAATTCTCTCCCTCTCTTTCTCTCTGCCCGTCCTGTACTAGCATGTGCCCTCTCTCTCTCTCTTTCTCAAAAAAAAAAAAAGAAAGAAAGAAAACATAATATTCTAAGACATATGGGATGTGGCAAAAGTAGATGTTACAGTGAAATTTATGCTATAAATGCCTGTATTAAGAAAAACAATTCAAATAAACAACCTAACATTATACCACAAGGAATTAGAAAAAGAAAAAAAAAACTTAGCTGAAATTTAGTAAAGGAAGGAAACAAAGAAAAATCAGAAATAAATAAAATAGAGACCACAATAAACAGCATACCATTGAAAGTAATGACCTGATTAAAAAAAAAAACTGCATTAACTACATTAACTAAGAAAATAAGACAGAAAAGACTCAAAAACCAAAATGAGAAATGGAAGAGAAAATAATGTAATAGATAACCAGAGAAACAGAGTGTGATAACAGATTACCATAACAATTGTATACTAACATATCAGATAACTTAGAAAAAAAGGCGAAATAAGTCCTAAAAATACGCAAGTTGTCATGATTGAATCATGAATCTTGAATACAAGAAACAGGAAATCTTCTTAGACCAATAACAAGAATGAAAGTTGAATTAGGAATCAAAAATCTCCCAGAACTAAAAAGCTCACAACCACATGGTTTCATTGGTGAATTCTACCAAACATTAAAAAATAAGTAATTAATCTTTATCAAAATCTTACAAATAATGGAATAGAGGGAACACATTCAAAATCATTCCATGAAGCCAGTACTACACTGATATCAAAGCAGGATAAAAAGACTACAAGAACAAAAAAGTCTAGTTTGTCTGATATAAGTAGTGCTACTCTTTCAACATCCATTTGCATGATGTTTCTCCACCCCTTCACTTTCAATCTGCAGGTGCCTTTAGGTCTAAAGTGAGTCTCTTGTAGGTAGTATACATATGGGTTTTATTTTTAATCCATTCTGACACCCTATGTCTTTTGATTGGAGCATTTGGTCCATTTACACTCAAAGTAATTATTGATAGATGTGTTTATTTTATTACTTGCTTTGTCATTGTTTCTGGAGATTTTCTCTGATCTTTTCTTGTCTTTGTCACAACTGGTCTCTCCTTTGCACTAAAAGTGTCCCTTTAATATTTCTTGAAGGGCTGCTTTAGTGGTTATAAACTCCTTAGTTTTTGTTTGTCTGGGAAACTCTTTTCTCTCTCCTTCTATTCTGAATGATAGCCTTGCTGGATAGAGTACTTACTATTGGCTATAGATTTTTCCCTTTCAGTACTTTGAATATATCATACCACTCCATTCCAGTTTGCCAAGTTCCTGTTGAGAAATCTCCAGCTAGCCTTATAGGCTTCCTTTTTTAAGTTAAGGACTTCTTTTGTCTTGCTGCTTTTAAGATTTTTCCTTTATCACTATATTTTGCAAATTTAATTACAGTATGTTTTTGTATAGGCCTGCTTTTGTTGATTTTGATGGGTGTTCTCTATGCTTCCTTGATCTGGATGTCTTTAGGCAAATTTTCTGGTATTATTTCATGAGATAAATACTACTATCTGGATTTCTGCAACACTCTCTCCTACCGCTTTGTATGATGTGGTCCTGTAACACTGAAGCTCGAAATCTAGCAATGGTATTTCCCAGACTTCTTTGCAGTTAGGGTTTCTACTTGTGATCAAGTCAAGGAGAAACAGTGACATGAGATCTGCTATATGGAGATGGGCAACATCAGTGAAAGCCACATGTGGACAAACAGAATTTTCCAGGGGCAGCTATCCTGTCCCTTTTATTTTACTTTATATTTTATCTTTTTTGAGTTTTTATTTAAATTCCAGTTCATTAACATACAGCGTTCATATTGGTTTCAAGTATAAAATTTAGGGTCTCTGGGGCGCCTGGGTGGCTTAGTCGGTTAAGCGTCCGACTTTCACTTAGGTCATGATCTCTCGGTTCGTGGGTTCGAGCCCCGCGTCGGGCTCTGTGCTGACTGCCAGCTCAGAGCCTGGAGCCTGTTTCGGGGTCTGTGTCTCCCTCTCTCTCTGACCCTCCCCTGCTCACGCTGTCTCTCTCTCTCCTAGAATTAAATAAAATAAAAATATTAAAAAAAAATTTAGGGTCCCTATCATTTGAGATGAAGTTGTAGATAATGGCAGCAGTGAGATTTCACCAGAACAGTTCTGAAGGTACAGTTGGGTATTTCCCCTGCCTGTTATTTCTGACTGCTAACATGAAACCTAACTCCCTGGCCCTCCCAGTTTTGTATGCAATCATATACCTTGTAATAAACTCCTTTCTGTTTAATCTAAAACGGATTCTGTTTTCTAATCATTACAAATAGTGAGGTATTTTCCAAGCATGATCTAAAATCTAGGTGCTTTCAAGAAGCTACTTCTTTATATTTATTCATTTATCAACAAATATTTATTAAATATCTAATATAATAGAAATATTCATTTACTTTGTTTCACTTATTCAACCATTAGGAATTTAATTCAAGGAAATTTTATATACTATGAAAGAACTCTTTATGCCTGAAGGTGAAACTGCAACATTACTGGAAATTAAAAGCAATTTAAATATCCAACAAATATGGGAAGAATTAATTACTGCAATGCATTCAATTTTTTTTTTTTTTGGTTACTATTAAAATAATGGCTATGGAGACTATAACTATATAGTTAAGTAAAATTAGCAGGATACAAAATAATTTATATTCTAATATCACAGTAATGTAAAAAAAACAGGGACAGTGAAAAAAATACTGAAAGATAATAAATCAAATATGAAAAATAGTGCATGTATTAGGGTGCTGATCTCTTTTTCTCTATTTTCCAAATTTTCTACCATGTATCAATTTCATAATTTAAAATAGAATTAAGAGTCACATTTGGGTTCAGGTCCATAGGAGTGACTTAAAGGGCATGCTGGAAAAACCAGAGGCTAATACATATTGTATACATTTTAAAATTGATCTATAATTGGACATATAACATTATGTGCCTTTAAGGTATACAATGTGTTGATACATTTATATACTGCAGTATGATCACCACCACATGTTAGCTAACATTTCTATCATGTCACATAATTATCATTTCTTTTATGTGGTAAAACAATTAAGATCTAGTCTTTTAGTAACTTTTAGGTTTATAATACAATATTGTTGACTGTAACACTATGCTGTGGATTAGATCTCCAGGAATTATTTATCTACTAGTTGCAAGCTTGTGCCTTTCAACATCTCTTATGAGCTTGGCTTTTTAGAATCTACCTATAAGTGAGATCATATGGTATTTGTCTTTATCTGACTTCTCTAACTTAGCACAGCACTCTCAAGGTCTACCCATATTGTTACAAATGACAGGATTTCCTTCTTTCTGATGACTGAATGGTATTCCATCTTCTTTATCCATTCATCTATTGATGGACACTTAGGTTGTTTTCATATCTTAGCTATTGTGAAAAATGCTGCAGTGAGTAGGAGAGTGCAGGTATCCCTTTGATATCCTGTTTTCATTTCCTTTGGACATATACTCACAAGAGAGATTACTAGACCATAAGGTAGTTCTATTTTTTTTTTAAATAATTTATTTATTTATTTTGAGAGAGAGAGAGGGTATGCATGAGGGGGAGGAAAGAGGGAGAGAGACTGTCAATGTGAGGAGCCAGATGCAGGGCTTGAACTCACGAAACCGTGAGATCATGACCTGAGCCGAAATCAAGAGTCAGATGCTTAACCAACAGAGCCACTCAGGTGCCCGTAGTATGAGGAATCTCATACTCTTTTCCATAGTGGCTGAACCAATTTACATTCCCAACAGTGTATAAGGATTCCCTTTCCTCCATATCCTCACCAACGCTTGTTATCTCTTGTCTTCTTGATGACAGCCATTCTTATAGGCGTGTGGTAGTATCTCACTGTGATTTTGATTTGCACCCCTGATGATTAATGATGTTAAGCACTTTTTCATGTACCTGTTGGCCATTTGTATGTCTTTTTTGAGAAAATGTCTGTTTAGGTCCTCTGCTTATTTTTAAATCAGATTGTTTGTTTTTTGTTTGTTGTTATTAAGTTGTATGAGTTCTTGATATATTTTGGATATTAACTTATCTGCTATACAGTTTACAAATATTTTCTCCCATTCTATAGGTTGTCTTTTCATTAAATTCCACTGTGAGGGCTGCTCAGAAAAAAATACAAAAGGGATTCTTCTCTACGCCATCTGATTGTGACTTTACTTTCCAAAACATTGCCAGGATCAAGCTGAGGTGGACAATTTGAGGTGGAAAGTGTATTGCAACAATTCCTTGTCTTTCTGCCAAGACTCTAAACATTCTTAGTGAAAAGAAAATTCAAATAAAAAAGTCTTTCACGTGTTGTTTCTGATCTTTGAAACTTATGACTATTTTATTATTTATTTAAAAAATTGTTTTAATATTTACTTTTGAGAGAGAGAGAGAGAGAAAGAACAAGCAGGGGAGGGGCAGAGAGAGAGACACAGACAGAATCTGAAGCAGGCTCCAGGCTCTTAGCTGTCAGCACAGAGCCTGACACGGGGCTTGAACCCATGAACTGTGAGATCATGACCTGAGCCAGAGTCAGATGGTTAACCTTCTGAGCAACCCAGGTGCCCCAAATCTTATGATTATTTTAATAAAGTATATTTTATTTATTTTTTGTTACTATGCTTAGTAACTTTCCAGGGAGCGTTTTTCTTGTCAGAAGTTAATTTTTTTTGTTATTTCTCCAGAACAACAACTGCAATTAAGAATTTGGCCTTATTTCAGGACGCCTGGGTGACTCAGTTGGTTGAGCATCTGACTTTGGCTGAGGTCATGATCTCAGTTCACAAGTTCGAGCCCCGCATCGGGCTCTGTGCTGACAGCTCAGAACCTGGAGTCTGCTTCAGGTTCTGTGTCTCCAGCTCTCTCTGCCCCTCCCCTGCTCACACTCTGTCTCTCTCTCTCTCTCAAAAATAAACATAAAAAAATTAAAAAATAAGAATTTAGTCTTATTTATCTAGGTTCAGCACTGATTTGTTATTAAACTTTCCAGCCAAAAATATATTCTTTTATGTATACAAATTATTTTGAAGACTATATCAATATTCTATAGAAAATAATACTAAAGATTTGGCTTACAAAATTATGACCTTAGCAATGGTTAATATATTTCCTCTCTATATTTGGCTGATTAATGGAAAAATTATATACTGTAGAGGATCTGAGTAAAAATCAGGCTTTGCCTTCAAAAAACTAGGCTTAACTTACAATATTTATTAAAAACTAATCATATATCAGAAAATCTCAGTAAATTCCCAAAGAAGAAACTGTACAGGCTGTATTTTGATTAAATATATATAAACAGAAATTACTATTAAAATATTAAATAAATAAAATAAATCCTTAAGAGAAAAGCACTTTCCTAACAACTTAAGGACCAGAGGAGACAATTTCAGAAGACAATTTCAAACTATCTAGAAAATTACCATTAAAAAAGTACACACACACACACCCACCCACCCACCCACACACACACACATGAGAGTCAAATTCAGAGGAAATTTGGAGGGGGAAATAAAAAGAATAAAAGCCTTCCAAAATCACAATAATTAAAGAAGAACAGTAATAGTGTAAGAATAAAATAGACAATGATGGAACATGACAGAAGGCAGAAAAATATTCAAGAACATTAAAGAATTTTGTGCTTTATAATCTTACCAGAATGTAAAATGTAAAATGAAATAAAGTTTTAATGTTTTTGGCTCGCACATTATCTTCTTTGTTTTACACCAACTTTACCACCAATAACTTATTTTAGAACACTTCAACTGTCCTGTGATGCCCTGATATAAGAGATGTAATATACTGAGAGACAACTCGGATTCATTTTGTTAAGGACACTGAGAGAAAAATTGATACTGTGCTTGGTTTAATTTCTTTGGTAAGGTGTTCATGGACCTCTTCAGACAAAGGTCTCTGTAAAACTAAGAAATGACCCATTGAGTCCTCACACTGTCCATTCCATGCATCGTCCTGCTGTCTAGGCGGCTGCCTTGGCAAAGGCATGACAGTAAAAATATCCAGATTTCATAAATATGAACAAAGATGCAGCCTGAACTACTTTCTGAAGTAAATGATTTAGAAAAATGATTTAGTTATTTTCTGTGATCCAGGGTTATCTTTGGGGTAGATCCTCCCTGATCTTTGTTTTCCATTATCTAATAGAAATATCTAACATCTTTCTATTCCTATTACCTAATCTCTGTAGCTTCTGCTGCGGAGTCAAGCAGAAACATCTCACTTATCCATGTCTCCATCTCTCTCCTCACACTGACCCTGACATTTACACTTCCGTTGTCTGCAGGGCATTCCCACAAAGGGTAGTGGTTCAACCACAGCATGGCCCTCTTCCAGCTTCCTCTTTTCCACCAACCCCCTCCGCCCTCTCCCCCCCCCCCCCCCCCCCCCCCCCCCCCCCCCCCCCCCCCGGGGCTTGCCAATACAGGTTGTGTGGCAGCGAGATGCAAATTAGGGCTTATTCTGGGAACTGGGGAGAAAGTCAGCACCGCTCTATGTGAAAATCAGATCCCAGGGAAGATCGGTGCAGTGAACTGAGGCCGAGACTGGGTGTTTGGGCAGAAAACGCTCAAGTTCGGTGAGCAAGCCACCAGAACTGTGGAACCGAAACAGAAGCCCCACATTAAGAAGTGGAGAAGCAGATGAGACAACGGCAAGAAAAGGCTCAGCTGAAGACATACAAGGTGGGCTAATCTAATAGTCGTGGTTGTCTGCGAACACCACACTTAGCCTTGCTGCTAATAGGAGCCAACTAGACATGACTCTCCCTTTGCCCACATAACACCTCAACTCCCCCCACCAAACCAGCCTACATTTGTCTTAGCCTATAGTCCAATGATCTTCCCTCAGCCACATTCTACGAAACTTCAGGGGCATCTTGTTAGCCTCCTGTTCCTGAGGTCCTCACCCGGATCAGCCAGGGTGTCTTGTCAATGCAGCCTTCCTAACGCCTTTAAACTTGTCCTATTGTTTCCACAACCACCACCCTCATTCAGCTCCTCCGTAAGTCTTACAAGGTCTGTGCCATCTGCTCACTATTTCTCTCTTTGGTCTCTCCTTAAATCCAGTGTCTAAAATGCTACCACAGTTTTCTTATTAAAACCCAGATTTTGGGGGTGCCTGGGTGGCTCAGTCAATTAAGCATTTGACTTAGGCTCAGGTCATGATCTCAGAGCTCATGAATTCGAACCCCTCAGGGCTCTGTGCTGACAGCTTGGAGCCTGGAATCTGCCTTCAGATTCTGTGTCCTTCTCTCGCTCTGCCCCTCTCCTGCTCATGCTCTGTCTCTCTCTCAAGCATAAATAAACATTAAAAAAAAAAAAAACAACCACCCAGTTCTCTACATATCCTTTCAATTGTGCAAACTTCACAGTGGCTCTCTCCTATCTATAGGAAATAATCTATACTTTTTTTAAAAATATTTTTTATTTATTTCTAGGAGAGAGAGAGAGACAGCGTGAGCAGGGGAGGGTCAGAGAGAGAGGGAGTCACAGACTGAAACAGGCTCCAGGCTCTGAGCTGGCAGTCAGCACAGAGCCTGACGCAGGGCTAGAACCCACGAACCACGAGATCATGACCTAAGCGAAAGTCGGACGCTTAACCGACTAAGCCACCCAGGCGCCCCAATCTATACTTTTTAATGTGGCTTTTACAATCCTTCATAGTCGAACCCCCATCAAATTCTCCAACTTCATCTTCTAGACATAGTCCTGGTTCTTCCCATAAAACTGACTCTGCTACTAGAACTACTGTTTTCTTTATAATTCCCTGGAACACTAAATGCTTTCTTTAATGTACCATAGCCAGAGCACAGATTGCGTCTAATGCATCTTTTCATCTTCCCAGTGGTTGTAACACCTCGAACACAGGCCATGCACATTTAAAAACATAGTTTTATTAAGATACAATTTGTGGGCACCTGGGCGGTACAGTCAGTGAAGTGTCTGACTCCTGGTTTCATCTCAGGTCATGATCTCACGGCTCGTGGAATTGAGCCCTGCATCAGGCTCTGCACAAGGCATGGAGCTTACTTGGGATTCTCTCTCTCCATCTCTCTCTGCTCCTCCCCCACATGTGCCCTTTCTCAAAATAAGTAAACTTAAAAAAAAGATATAATTCATATAACATATATCTCACCCATTTAAAGTGTATATTCAGTGGTTTCTGGTATATTCACAGGGTTGTGCAACTATCACTGAAATCTGATTTTAGAACATTTTCTTCACAAACTCCATACCCAACAGCAGTCACTTGCCATTTTCCTCACTCTTCCCTGCCCTAAGCAACCACCAATCTATTTTCTCTCTAGATAAATTTGCCTATTGTGGAATTTCATACAAATGAAGCCATACAATATGTGGCTTCTTTCACTTAGGATAATGTTTTCAAAGTTCATCTGCATTGTTAATATGTATTAGTTGTTTCTTTTTATTGCTGAATATTTCTCTGGAATGAAACGCCATATTTTGATTACCCATTCATTAGTTGATAGACATTTGAGTTGTTTCCATTTTTCAGCTAGTATGAATTATGCGGCTATGAACATTTATGTACATGATTTTGCATGGAATATATTTTCATTTTTGGGGAGATTCCCAGGAATGGAACTTCTGGGTTATATGATCACTTTAAACTTTTTGAGGAACTGCGAGACTGTTTTTCCAAATCTGTGGCATGATTTTACATTCTACCAGTGTATAAGGTGCAAATTTCCCCATCAATTTGTCTGTCTGTCATTTTAATTGTAGCCCTCCTGATAAGTATAAAGTTTTCATTGTGCTTTTGATTTGCATTTCCCTGATGTCTAAGGATACTGAGTGATTTTCATGTGCTAATTGGTCACTTCTATATGTTTTACTCAGATCCTCTCCCTAGTATTAAAATGGATTGTATGCCTTTTATGTATATTTGTATGTTGTTGTTGTCTTAAGACTTCTTTAAATAGTCTGGATATAAGTCCCTTAACAGATACAGACGAGTTATGTTTCAATAAACTCATTGTAGGGGAAAATATCCTAAATAAACAATGCATTTAATACACCTAAGCTGCTGAACACCATAGCTTAGCTTAGCCTACCTTAAACGTGCTCACAATACTTATGTTAGTCTACAAGTGGGCAAATTATCTAACACAAAGCCTATTTTATGATAAAGTGTTGAATATCTCATGTAATTTATTGAATACGGCACTGAAAGTGAAAAAAGAATGGTTGTATGAGTGCAAGATGGTTATGAGCATATTAGTCGTTTATTCCGGTGACCATGTGGCTGATTCAGAACTGAGAATCAGGACCCTTGCCCACTATCATGAGAGAGTCTTGTACCACATACTACCAGCCTGGGAAAGAATCCATATTAAAAATTCAAAGTGCAGTTTCTACTGAATGAGCATTGCTTTTACACCATGATAAGGTAAAAAAAATTATAAGTTGAATCATCATAAGTTGAGGACTCTCCGTATGCAATTTAAAAATAAAATATTTTCTTCTATTCTGTGCATTGTCTCTGTACTTTCTTGATGGCACTGTTCGCAGCACAAAAGTTTTACATTTGGGAAGTAGTCTGACTTATCTAGTGTGTGTGTATGTGTGTGCGTTCGGTGTTATATCTAACAAACTATTACTTCGCCCAAGGCTATAAAGATCTACCCCTATGTATTTCCCAAGAGTTTTATAATTTTAGCTCTTCATTTAGGTCTTGATCCATTTTGTGTTTTTTACACCTTAAGGTCCAAAAAAAAGCTCTTTTTCTCTTTCTGTAATGTAGTAACTTCTAGTTCTCTGCATATGCAATCCAAACATACTCATTGAGTCCTTTGTGAAAATGTACGTAGCAGTTAACCAGCCGCTGTGATAAATAAATAAAAAGAAACTAACAGCAAGCACTATACTGCTAGAATCCAGGACCAATCCAAATGGATTTAGGCTAAATTCATGGTTGCTCCCACAAAGAACCAGACTCCAGCAACACTGCCTTAGATTGAGTCCACCCATAGAAAGACTACTGATTAATCTGGCAAAGAAATTAATCCTCAATTTAAAATACGCAGACACCAGCAAAACAAAACAAAACCTCCAAACCCCAAACAATGGAATCAGCAGATATGGAGTGAAATTTAATTTACAAGTGAATGTGTTTTACATGTGTTTCACGTAACAGTTACCATGTAACTTTACTAAGTTAAACTGAAAATCCTCACATTTTTTTTTAGTGATGATACATTCACAGTACTTAATTTATGGCTCCTTTGTATTCAATGAGCTAAGCAATATATTGTTTTCCTGGCATCTTTATCATATATTTGCCTCTTGGTAAGAGTCTCAACTCCCTACACCATTTGGCTCATTGTCCCAGCAGGTTTCTGAGTACCACAAATTTTGAATATGGATCTGTCTGCAGCAGAGACAACCTGTCAAAAATGAAATTATTGTCTCTTTATATCAAACTGTGGAGGGCCATTCAAGGTCCTCCTCCATCAATATGCACCAGGGGAATCTGCCCCCTAACACCTTTTCCAGGAATGATCAGGGTTTGTACTATAGCCTGAGGAATATAAGCAGTCCCCAATACCAAGTCAGTAGGTTATCTGAGCATTCCAAGCGGTACAAATAGCAAACTAGGAAAGTCCATGTCAATCCGAGAAAGACAAGCAGAAGGTGAAGGAGTAGGTGGTGGGAGGTGAGTGCTTCAGGTCAGGAAGCAGATGCGAGACGACTGACCCACGGTCCTCACTGCCGTGTGTGCAGGGCAGCCTGGCACCTTCCCAGCTAGCAAGAAAAGTTGATCAGAGAAAAGGGCTCCCAGGATGAGCTCATCCACAATCCACCCACACACCCCTCCAAAGTCATCAACATCTTTCTCTCATTAAGCCTTTGCTTACAGTGAAAGTAGTTTGTTTCTCTTCCTCTCCACACACCCTTTATGTTGTCTCTGTGCTGTTTCTCCTTTTTTTCTCACTCGTTAGTCCTGCTCACTATGCAAGGCCGGCCCAGGGCTCACTGCTGAATCCTGGCGATCTACCCTCATCTCAAATCCTGTAGCAGCAGGGTTAGGATCACTAAATGAAAGTTCCCGAGCTTCCTTACGGTTTCTCTCTCTCTCTTTATAGATACTGTTATCTTCTCAACTATGTTGCAGAGGCAAAATTTATACCTCAGCTCTTTTAGTACCATGACTGGCACTTAGAACTCAATATTAATTGATTAATTAATTAATTAACTCATATTAATATGTATTAGCACTTAGTTTAAAATAAGAACAGTAGGAGTTATAAATATGGGACAATCACTACAGGTCAGACACCTGGAGTGTCTTATTTAATTCTCAGAATAATCCCCTGATGGGGTGACATTCTAATTCAAATTTCTAAATTTAATTCAAAATTCTAATTTTATAGGTTATGAAACTCAAGCCTAGAGAAATTAAATAATTTGTGTGTCTCAGGCAGCTAGCAAGAGGTGAACTGGACTGTGCCTGAGTCTAACTCAAAAAAAGTTCATGTTCACAATCAGCATGCCACGCTGCATGCTGAAAACAAGGACTGTGATTATTAAGAGGTGGAGTTTGGAAGTTGCTTTGCTCATCCCTCTGTTACAGTGCCTATCTGTCCAGCTTTGATATAATTGTGTGTCTTTCACACATTTTGCGTTCAGATATGGAACCTTGTATTTTTGTCAAGTGTTGACACACACCATTTACTCAGTAAATATACTCAGCTGCTGGGTAATCTTGGGCAAGTTATTTAATCACTCTGTTGGCTTAGTTTCCTCAGTGGTAAAGTGAATGAAAATAGTCCGTGTTTCATGGGGATGAGATGGTGTCTGAAAAGTGCTTAGTATAGTGCCAGGCACAGTGATATTAGTGATACTAATATCAGCTATTATTGTTATCATGATCATTACTTTTATTATTTTATTCTCCATTTAAAATGAGCAGTGGAGACAAATGTCAGTCACGTATTTACACACACATCCCCATGTTCACAAGTGGATGGGTACTTCTGTTTGTTGCACTTCGATGTACCTAGAAACCGAGCTGGACTACCATATTTTTGTAGACCATGCAGTTTTCAAAGACCAAGCCACTGGGGAGGACATCTGTAAATATTGTTTCTATGACAGACATTCTTAGCCATTCTGAAGAAGAGAAGGCATAAGAATATCCCTGAGCCTTTTTCAAACCATACCCATGAATCAAACCAACTCTATCTTCCAAGTCTTCTCACTACCTGCCCCTCCCCACCAGCCAAAAGGACGTATATTTCTAGAGCTGGGAACCACTGTGAAGAGTTGCTGTTGATGCTTATGAAGTAGTAGTAGAAGCAAAGAAGGAGAGAGAGGGAGAGAGGGAGAGAGGGAGAGGGAGGGAGACAGGGAGGGAGACTGTGATAAAGGGAGATGGCAACCACCATCACTTAGGACAACAGTTCACATTTTGCCAGATGTGGGTTTAGGGCATTCTGCTCCACTTAGTTATTTCTATTCTTTCTCAGGCCCTGTTACTACTAGGCAGATTCCAAAAATAAGGTGAGAGGGGAAGAGAAAGAATAAAAAGGAAGGTAACCAATGATAATTTGAGGGGTTTTGTTGTTGTTGTTGCTAGAGGACTAATAAAGTGTGTGAGTGCAGGTTTAATTATGAATTAAAATCAGGTTCCAAGGATAGACTCCATACTAATAGAAAACGCTGTTCCCTTCTTTTTCCCTTTAGCTTACTTCATAATTCATCTAATATCCTCTATGCAGCTGAGAAGTCAACACATAGTCAGGATACAATATTTGTGCCATTATCTAGAGTTGTCCTGTCCAATTTGGTAGCTACTAGTTCATGCGGCTATTGAGCACCTGAATTGTCCAAGTGGAGATGTGATGTAAGGGTAAAACGTGGTTGGTCTGAAAGACTTAGTATGAAAAAAAGAATAAAAGACTTCACCAATAATTTTAACATTACTTAAATTTAATGGAACTTATTATAATTGATATTACTTAATTAAGTGCCATTCAGGATACATAGGAAATTGGGGTGCCTGGGTGGCTCAGTCGGTTAAGCATCCAACTTAGGCTCAGGTCATGATCTCACAGTTCGTAGGTTTGAGCCCCATGTCAGGCTCTGTGCTGACAGCTAGCTCAGAGCCTGGAGCCTGTCTTCAGATTCTGTATCTTTCTCTCTCTCTCTGACCCTCCCCTGCTCACACTGTCTCTCTTTCTCTCAAAAATAAATTTAAAAAAACATTTTAAAAAAGGATACATAGGAAATAAAATATATCAATAAAATTAGTGTCACTTGTTTCTTGTTACTGTTTCTTATGTGGTTCTTGAAAATTTTAAGTTATATACATGGTTTGCATTATATTTCTATTGGACAGGGCTGGTCTGGGGTGCTACAGTTCTGTTATTACAAGTGCCTAAGCATTTGACTCAGAGATGATAGATTATGGTGACTGTACCATATGAACCTAATTTGAATATTACTCACCAAGTGTTAAATCAGAATTGCCCCCATTTCCTTTCCCACTGCACTTCATGCTGCAGCACTGTCAAACTATTCTGTATGTGTGGTGCCTGGGGTAGCCTTCTTTCCCTGGGCCACCTGGAAATACCTTTATCCTTCAAAATGCCCCACAGTCACTCCCACATAATGTCTTTCCTATAGTCAAAATCAAAGTCAAAAGTTGGACGCTTAACTGACTGAGTCACCCAGGTGCCCCTATGTCCCATTTCTTTAACTCTCAAACCATCATTTCTAATTTTGTAAATGGGAACAACAACAGTATCTTCCCTAATAGCTACTTAGCCTGAATGACTTTAGCCTTATATATAATAAGCACAGAGTTATTACCAATTGATCCTTTATATTCATATCCAAAATTGAACTTCTGATCACTTCCTCTCTAACCTCCCCATGCTTAATTGATGGCAATTCCATCTTCCACTTGTTTAGGTCAAGACTTTAGAATCATCTCTGACTCTTCTTTCTCCAAACCCACATCCACACTGTCAAGAAGTTGTGACCTCACTCTCAAAATACACAGTGATTCCCAAAGCTTCCCAGTGGGCTCCTGGCTTTCATCCTCACTCTGTCCAGCTTATTCTCAAGCAGTCAGAGTAAGCCTTTTATTTTATTTTATTTTATTTTATTTTTTTACAAATAGTTTATTGTCAACAGAGTAAGCCTTTTAAATGTTAAATCAGACCATGCAACTCCTCTCCTCAGAATCCCACAACAGTCCCTCAATTTCACTCACAGGTAAAGCCAAAATTCTTATAATGGCCTACAAGACCTTACATGATCGGCCACCTCTTCATGCTCCTCTACGACCACATGTCCTGTTACTCTCTTTGTGCTCACCCACATTTGAGCCATGTGGGCTTTCCTGTTTCTCAAATATACCAGGTAGAACCCTGTCTTAGAGCCTTGGCATTGGCTGTTCCCTCTGCTGGGAACACAGTTCTCTCAGATAGCCTATTAGATAAATCCTTCAAACTTTTGCTCAAATTATATCTACCCTATGAGACCAAGCCTGACCACCTTATTAAATACAACTTTACTTTGCCCAACTTTGTCTTTTTTATGGTACTTTTCACTTATTTAAACCTACGTTACTTATTTATTATGTTTAATGATTACTGTCTGGATCTCCCCATCCGAATAGAAACTCCACAAATGCAGAGATCTTTGCCTCTTCTACACACCAACACATCTCAAACACCTAAACCAGTGGTTGGCAAGTGTTTTTTAAATGACTGAATTGTATTTTAAGTAGAAATCTAAGTAATATGAAAAACTGAGCAGTTCCTAAGTTATATATTCTTTATTACCCTTAAAAGTTATCCCCTGATGAATCTTGGTCACTTCAGTAGTGACTAAGATACCCCTAACTATTTCCATGGCACTTTGTCTTAATCATTTATAACCTGCTTTGCTTTTTATTTTTAATTTTTTTAACGTTCATTTATTTTGAGGGAGCAAGAGAGAGAGAGAGACAGCATGAGCAGGAGAGGGGCAGAGAAAGGGAGAGAGAGAGAATCCCAAGCAGGCTTCACACTGTCAGCACAGAGTCCCATGCAGGGCTCAAACTCAGGAGCCGTGAGATCATGATCTGAGCTGAAACCAAAAGTCAGATGCTTAACTGACTGAGACACCCAGGCGCCCCATTATGCTAGATAAGATGTTTTCATGTAACAGGACACTCTATTTATAACTGTGCCTATAGTCAGAGATTCTAATCCCAATCTCCCAAGGGCCAGTGTACTCTAATTCCCAGTTTGACATCTTTGAAAATGCAGGTACATACTTTCTAAATGCTTTTTTTTTTTTAGTCAGCACATTCAGAATACTGCTTAGGTCTACTGAGAAAAAAGGAGAATGCTATTGAGTGGAGGTTAGAAGATGGACTGGTAATATTTTATTTCTTCAGCCAGATGATAGGTATCCAGATGTTGGCTTTATTATTTATTATTAACATATGCATTATACACCATATTTTGCATGCATGAAACATTTCATCATAAAAAAAGGACAAAATAAACCTAGTCTAGCTTACTTGTTCTACTATCACTCTATTTTCCTTCCAGTTTGATAGGATACAGGTCCCTGGACATAAATCTCCTAGCCTGTTTGGGGAAACATAATTGCTGTGTGACTTAGCATTTATACCCTCTCTCTGCCCACAACCATCTCACTACTGAGTCTGATGTGAGATCAAATCAGAAAGAGCTCCAGCAGAAATTTTAAAAAATACATACTCACTACTTCATTGATCTAGTCAACTCGACACACTATCATGAGGGATGAACATAAAGATAAAAATGAAAACACGTGATGGCTGCCAAAGCAGAATTAATTTTTCAAAAAAAATATATAAATATAATACCTTCACAACTGATTATAATATCCTGTCTTCTCAGTAGACAAGGCAAGTTCCTTGGTTACCTTAGTTTCATCCTCCCTTCCTTGACCCCACGGTGGTACAGGGATGTCATATGTGCTTCCACAGCACATGACTCTGGTCATGTGTAGAACTGTAACTGCCCATTCATGTCCCCTTTCTAGACTAGAAGTGCACTGAGCAAAGGGCCCATGCTTTTTCACCTTTTGAGCCTGGCACAGCTCCTAGGGGGTGCCAGTATGATTTCAGCTCAGTTCAAAGGTCAGCTCTGCTTCTTACTCTCCGTGTAGGCTTCTTAACCTCTCTGCGCTTTCATTTCCTCAATGATAAAAGGGAGATGATAAGAACAGCCTAAGCCTAGGCTCTGAGGATGAATGCAATGACAAATCTAAATTAGTTAGCACAGAGTCTGGTACAAAATATAAGCTGAATAAATATAGTAACTATTTATGATCACCTTCTGGTGATAAGGAGGAAACTGAGTTGACAAAGACGTCAAGCTTGAGGAAATGTTTGGAAACTGCATCATGAATCCCAGCTTCAGAGTTCGTGCCGAGAAGGTGTGGTCCCTTGGAGGGGTGCTGCATCTCTGCCTGCTCATGCCTCAGGGTTGGTACCAACAGGCCTGGGTCAGGGGTTTGCGACATTCTGATGGCACAACTCATGAGTGGAACTGCTATACCTGCATATTTAGCAAATGCTTTTTGAGTCCTAACTATGGTGCTAAGAATTTGGCTCGATAATGGGGATGCTGTGGAGGCAGGTCACATTCTCTAGTTCCTAGAAGCTGTCCACAGGCTCTGCCTTGTCCCGGCGCATGTACAGCCTGAGCCCCTTAAACTGATTATGGCTCTTTCAACGCCATTCCTTACTGCTACTGTTCTCTCTTCTCAAGAGAAATCTAACTGTTAACTTTTCCAAATAGAGAGCAGTTCCCCCTACAAATTATGTTTCTCATAATTGTAACTGTATTACAGAAAAACATGACTATACAACCAGTGTGAGCGATATCCTCAATCTAATACCTCAAATCCTGGCTTTTATGATATACTTGAATTTATAGTAATTGCTTAAACTTTAAGCTACTTGCCACAAAGGATGACAGAACTGACATAAACTATAGACATTTTTAAGGGTGCCTGGGTGGCTCAGTTGCTTGAGTGTCCAACTTGAGCTCAGGTTATGATCTCGCAGTTGGGGAGTTCAAATCCCATATGGGGCTCCCTGCTGTCAGCCTGTCAGCACACAGCCTGCTTCATATCCTTTGTCCCCTCTCTCTCCTCCCACATTTGTGCTCTCCCCCAAAATAAAATAAAGTTTAAAAAAATACATAGACATATTTGCATACTAAAATATTAATTCTGTTAATACAAATTGTTCTATTTCCAGGTGAGAATTACTAACGTCATTCTATTGCCTATAAAATAAACTCATGAGGCCTTGAAAATATTTTGGCGTGGTAAACTATGAAATGCCAACTTTATATAAGATTTGTGGACTCATTAAAAGGTTTTGGACATAAAAATAATTAAAATAAGATTGAAGAGGATTAGAAGTAAATGAAAATAATAATGCTTTTGAAAGTAGGGAAGGTTTCAAGAAACTCAGAGTGGCATATCAAACAGAAATTTATGGCAATGAATTTTATTAATAGCTCATTCTAATGATGAGCTATTAATCTATTTCATATTCTAATAATATGAAAACATCTAGAACTGTTTTACTATGAGTAAATAAAGATAAAAAAGTAGATGACTGGTATACATTCCTAGGATATAAAAAAAAGAAAAAATTAATGGACACTATATATATAACCTGGTAAGTACTGTGTTTAAGATTTAAAGTAACTAAATCATAAAGTAATCCATATTACAAAGTTACATCTCTTGAGTAATAATAATTGAAGACTTTTGGAATCTAATACTGACCCGCCCAAGCTTGGGCACATCAATTCTCTATCTCAGTTTTTCAACAGAATGTAAATCTTCCATTTTACATACAAAACAAAAACTGACTATTTTTGGAGGAACTTCTAGAGAAACAAAGGGCCTCAAAACTGTTGATATTTCAGACTTTAACAAAATATGTTATCATTATGACTTTCTCCATTCTTTTCTGTGTGATCAGCAACTCACTTTGCCAGTATTCTAGACAGGACAAATTCAAAGAATTATAGCAGCTCCCCAATTGCTATTATAATGACAGACATACTCTAGTCTAATAAACTCACTTACCTCTCAGGTCCAGGGAGGTTAAGGCAACTTAATCAAGGTCACCCTTGTCTAGTTATAGGCGGATATGGAGCGAGAATCCAAATCTCCCAAATACCCAGAAAAAACCACAAATAGTAGTATCAGTGTGAAGTGATTAGGTATTAATAGCTTGAAGGTGACATTAAATTTCTTAGACCTTTTACAACATGTTGAACAGACAGGAAATACCACCCGGAAGACATTATAGAACATTTCTTAGTAGATTTTTTGTTAATTTTGCTAGCCAGTCTTAACTGTAAGACTTGCAGTGAGGCCTGAAGGAAAATTGCCACTGGAGATTTATTCCAAGGGACAAAAGCTCTCTTTCTCAAATTTTTGTTCCGAGGCCCAGAATTTAGAAGGGCCCAGAATTTACTAGTAGAAGGTAGTAAGTACCCTTGCCTTTATTTAAACCACATTTTGCCACCAGAAATAATATCCTTGAGAGCAATCAAGTCATGTACCTTTTCTCTATGTTGCTTTCCTCTGATACTCCTTGTCTCTTTCTCTAATGTCCACATTAAAAGTTCTTCTTTGGGGCGCCTGGGTGGCTCAGTTGGTTGAGTGTCCGATTTCGGCTCAGGTCATGATCTCACATTTTGTGAGAGCCCCGTGTCGGTCTCTGTGCTGACAGCTCAGAGCCTGGAGCCTGCTTCAGATTCTGTGTCTCCCTTTCTCTCTCTGCCTACCCCACTCACTCTCTCTCTCTGTCTATCAAAATGAAATAAAGACATTAAAAAAAATTTTTTTTAAAGTTCTTCAACAGCTTTACTCTGAGTGGCACTAGGAAACAACGTATTTAGCATTCCACAATGGTATGAATAAATAATACCTTCCCCCAAAGCCAGTAAGAGATGCAAGGGACAAAGTCTTCTGGGGGGACTCCTGGGCCGAGGTCCTCCCGGATGTAAGGGCATCCCAGTTACTTTCCTTAATGCTATAAAACGGCACTCTGGTCACTCCAAACCAAATTATGAAACTTAACGCCTGGTGTCCAAATCTTTCCTCTACCTTATCTTAAAATGAAAAGGACAGCCACTGGTAAAGACGTTTCTAAAAAGAAGATAACAGTCGTCTCAACGTTTTAAGGTAAGATACATCAGGCTTCGATCGTCACTCTCAAATTCTCACACGACTTGCATTTAATCTAAAGTGCCCTAAAATGCCCCCGGGAAGTCTCCAGGAGGGTCAAGTTGGGGCTCCTGGACAGCTGGACAGGTACGGGTTCATACTGGTTCCCCGTCTGTCCCTGAAGCAACTTTCTGGGCAGGAAATCAGTCGAGTGTGATGAAAGCGAACGCGGGGAAGACGAGCCCGCGCCCCCACCCCCCGCGTGGCTGGGTCAAGTGCGGAGGGGACCCCAGGGGACGCGCTCCCCTCGAGGGCCGGGCCGGGGGCGCGCGTTCTCTCGGCCCACGCGGGGCTCTGGGTCCGACCCGCCGGTCACGCAGGGTCCCGCGGCAGCCCCGAGCGTCGCGGCGGCAACTCGCAGGGCGGCCTGCCCAGCCGGCGCGGCTTACCTTGACGGCCGCGCGGGGGGCTCGGCGGGGCTCGGCGGGGACTCCGCGCGGGCGCGGCGCGGGCCGGCTGCGGGGCGGCGGCGGGGAAGGCGACGCGGGGCGCGGGGCTCCAGCCGGGCTCAGGTCCGCCTCCTCGAGGAGGAAGTGGTGTCGGCCCTGCCCTTCCCACGCAGCGCGCAGACGTGAGGCGCTCGCCGCGCCGCTTCGCGTCGAGGTGTAACGAGGGGGCCCGATTCGAGACACACACGGAAGAGTACGGGTGGGTGAAGACTCGTGAAACTCGGGGGCTGCTTTTTTCCAACTCAGCTTCCCCTAATCTTCCCCCCCTACACTATGCTTTCGAAGAGAGAGGGGGAAAATGTTTTCGTTTTTTCAAATTCTGGGAGAAGCTGGGCCTTCCTCGCTCATCCCACTACGCGCGTCCCCCTCTCTCAGGAGCGTCCCCTCGCGAACTGAGCCTTCTTGGTCGCTCCCTATGTTAGTGGCTAAGGGATCTGGGGCCAGATGATGGCTCCACAAAAGCCCCAGAACCTCATCGATTTTGCAACGGTCTTCCTAAGTGTTTACTTCAGCCCTTTCTGCGCTTCCTCTTTCGATCCTGTTGAGCAAAGCCGGATCTGCCCGCCACGCGCAGCCCACCCGCTGGGGACGCGGCGCGTGTGTGCGGAGCTCGGGGCCCCGCGCGTGCGCCCTGCGCCCCTCCCTCACCCTCCCCTCGTCCGCGGGGACGCGCTTCCGCCCGGGCGCAGATCTTAGCGGGAGCCCCGGGTGGGGGTGGAGGTCTAGTGTGGAAGGGTGGCGCTCAGCATAGCCCATTTCTCAACTGTCGGGTGGCAACCCTCCCCTCCCCTCCCCTCCAAAACTTAAGGACGCTGAGTTGGCCCCGGGAGGAGCTGTGAAGAAACAGGCACGTTCGCATGTTGCTGGGGGAGCTCCAAAACGGTATGAACCCGGTGGAGGCGAATTCGGCAATAACTGTTTAAGTTGCGTGTGCAGTTACTCTTGGATGCAGAAATCCCACTTCTAAGAATGTATTACAATGATGAAAAAGAAATAATACATATACCCACGCTCATTCTCGGCCGTCTGATTTGTAATAGCAAAGGACTGACCGGACATAATCTGAGAGGTTGGGAGGGGAGCCTTTTGGGAGAAAGTGGAGAGATCCGAAAATACAGAAGTTAGAAACAGGATTTGTAAGGGCGGTTGAATTTACCGCCTTTTCCCTAAGCAGCTGTGTCTTCAAGGGCTCGTAGACGGGGAAGTTGATGGAGAAGACCTAAAGACATATATATTAGACACACAAATTAATTAGGTAAATTAAGATAATTCAGTCATTTATTTAATGAAAAACTATTAAGTACCCACTCATCTAAGAACAATGAAAATAGTTGTGAATAAAATTCCTGCTGAGAAAACAAATTAGTGTTTAGCATGTTAAGTAATGTAAGTATTTTGGAGGAAATTAAAAGCTGAGAGTGTTGGTAGTAGGGATGGATCCCTTATATTAATTAGGATCATCAAGGAAGAGCTTTCTGGATAAGTGTCATTGAGCCAGACCTAAATGACATGAGAGATTAATTCATGTGGATTTGGGGATGAGAATGTTCAAAGGCTCTGGGTGAGTAGGGCACTTGAGATATTGGAAAGACAGCAAGGAAGCTAGTACGGATGCAGCACGGTGATAGAGAGACAGGTGGTATTTGAGATAAAAGAGGAAATTGTGGCCAAATCGTGTGTGGCCTTTCTGGCTATGGTCGGGACTTTACTGTGAGATAGGAAGCAGCCATTGCAAGGTTCTGAACAGTCATAGTACTATATGGAAAGTCAGGTGAAGCAATGGAGTGACTTTTACAGGAGAGGAAGAGTGGGCAGGCAACACCTCTTTGCGAAGTCATGAAAAGGAGCAGCCATTCAGAGACTTGATAAAACATTCCAAGAGAAGGAAGAGGAAGAAAAGGTCTTGAGATAGGAACATAGAAGGTTATAAAGAAGGCCAGTGTGTCTAGCATATAGCAAAAAAGTAGGGCATTGGTAATGGATGGAGACAGAGAGGTAGGCAGGGACTGCATTAGGCGGGGCCTTGGGGTCAGCCTTGAGGACTTTGAGTTTTATTCTGATTGCAATGGGGAGCCAATGGAAAGATTTTAGGAAATAAGTACATGATTGACTTTTGCTGTATGCCATCGTGCTGGTTGGTGATTGGAAATGGATCGAATGGGGCAAGACAACGGGCAGTGAGAAATCATTCAGTGGGTTGTGGCAATAGTCCAGGTGAAAAATGATGGTAACTTTGCTTAGTATTCTAAAGATGAGGATGATGGGATGAGTTTGGATTCAAGATATGGTTTCAAAGCCGAATCACCAGTGCTTACTGATGGGCTGCCACAGGAGTGGAGTAGTGGCAGAAGGGATTAGGAATTGAGTTTAGCCAGTGTGACTGGAGTCCTGAGAGCTCTGGTGTGAGGCAAGACTAGACAAAGAAAGGTCAGCAGGGACAAACCACGTAGGACCATGTGGACCATGTTGAAGGTTGTTTTCTCATCTTAAAAGCAAGGAGATTGTGTTAAAGAATACTTTAAACAGGCAAGATTTATGTTTTAGGAATATCACTTTGGCTATAGTTTGGGGAATTGACCAGATGAAGTGAAGAACGGGCACGGGAAGATTTCTGAGCTAGGCTGACTGAGAGATTACAATGATTTGGAGTAGATTGGTGGCAGTGGAAATGGAAAGAAATGAATGGACCTGAGAGATATTTATAAGGTAATTGATAGGAGGCTGTGATAACTGGATATGGACAGAGTGAGGAAGAGGGAGGAGCCAAGGGTGACCACTAAGATGCAGGCTTGGATAATGATGGATATCATTGCCATTCAATGAGATGAGGAACTCTAGTGGGTGCAGGAGGGGACTGTTTGGGGGAGGGGAAGATAGTTTTATTTTGAACGAGTTGAGTATGATAAACTTTTGAGTCGTGCAAGTGGAGACCTTATGTAGAGAGACAGATGTGTAAGGGTCTGATGCTCAGAGCGTGGTTTAAAGTTAGAGATACACAGTTTGGGCAATCTACCCAGAAGTGGCAATTGATGAGATAGATGGCTTAGAAGTGGGTAGGATGAGAAAATGACCTTATGCTAAGCCTTAAGGAATGTCACCATCAAAGTAGAGGAAACTGAGCCTGCAGAGGAGACAGAGGGAGAGCTCTGATGGGGTAGGAGGCAAACCAGGACACGGTGGTGTTGAGGAACTCACAACAGTGGGAGTGCTCAGCCATGTCTCGAGCTGTTGAGAGTAATGTAAGATGAAGATCAAGACATGCCTGTTAACTTGAGCCATATCAATGATCAAAGAGATGTATTTGTTAAAATGTTTATTTATTTTGAGAGAGAGAGAGATGGTGAGGGGCAGAGAGAGAGGGAGAGAGAATCCCAAGCAGGCTCCATGCTGTCAGTGCAGAGCCCCAGGCAGGGCTTGATCCCACAAACCATGAGATCATGACCTGAACTGAAATCAAGAGTCAGGCGTTCAACCAACTGAGCCACCGAGGCACCCCACAGAGACCTCTATTTTTAATAGCACGTTGGGGCTGGAGGCCAGATGAACTAAGGAGTGTAAAAAATGTATAATAGGTGTAAAAAAATGAAGACTGTGAGAAAAATAACTCTTCTGAGTAATTTGCCTATAAGGAAGAGGATAGGGATGTAGAGAGTCAGGCATGTGAAATTGAGGAAGATTTTATTTTATTTTTTTTAGATGGTTTTCAAGTAGGAAGAATCCAGATGAGATTGAGGGATTAAATATTAAAGAGAGGGTAGACATATGGATGGTGAAAGTTATTAAGCTCTTTTTTTTCTTTGTAATTGAAATATAGTTTATAATATTATGTTAGTTTCAGGTGTACAACATAGTGTTTTGACAATTATATATATTATGAAATGCTCACCATGGTAAGTTACCCTTATTACCATGCAAAATTACTGCAATATTGTTGACTATATTATCCATACTGTACTTTTCATTCCTGAGACATACTTAACTTATAACTGAAAGTTTGTACCTCTTAATTCCCCTCACTGATTTTGCCTATCCCTACCGACCTCCTCATCTCTGGCAACCACCAGTTTGTTCTCTGTATTTATGAGTCTGTTTTTATTTTTTGATTGTTCATTTGCTTTGTTTTTTAGATTCCACATATAAAAGAAATCATGATAATCGTCTTTCTCTGTTGGACTTATCTTAGCGTAATATCCGCTATGTCTATCTGTGTTGTTACAAATGGCAAGATTTCATTCTATTGTATATATACACTGTATCTTCTTTATCCATTTATCTATTGATGGACACTTAGGTTGCTTCTATATCTTGGTTACTATAAGTAATGCTGCAATAAACATAGAGGTGCATATATCTTTTCAAATTAGTATTTACTTTTCAATATGGTAAATACCCAGAAGTAGAATTACTGGATTATATGGTATTTCTTTTTTTAATTTCTTGATGAACCATCCCATTGTCTTCCAGAGTGGTTGTACCAGTTTACATTCCCACCAGCAGTTCACAAGTGTTCCCGTTTCTCCACATCCTCACCAACACTTATTATTTCCCTCCTTTTTGATGCTAGCCATTCTGACAGGTGAGAGGGGATATGTTATGGTAGTTCTGATTTGCATTTTCCCTGATGATTAGTGATGTTGAGCATCTTTTCATGTGTCTGTTGGCCATCTGTAATTCAGATCCTCTACCTATTTCTTTTTTTGTTTTGTTTTGTTTTTGTTTTATTAATTTATTTCTGAGAGAGAGAGAAGCAGCATGAGCAGGGGAGGGTCAGAGAGAGAGGGAGACACAGAATCTGAAACAGGCTCCGGGCTCTGAACTGGCTATCAGCACAGTGCCCGACGCAGGGCTTGAACCCATGAACTGTGAGATCATGACCTGAGCTCAAGTCGGATGCTTAACCGACTGAGCCACACAGGCGCCCCATCTGCCAGTTTCTTAATTGCATTATTTGTTTTGTTGGTGTTAAGCTGTATGAGTTCTTATATTTTGGATATTAATCCTTTATCATATATGTCATTTCTAAATATATTCTTCCATTCAGTAGGTTGTGTTTTGGTTTTGTTGATGGTTTTCTTCACTGTGCAAAAGCTTTTAGTTTGATATATTTCCAATAGTTTAGTTTTGCTTTTGTTTCCCTTGCCTGAGGAAACAGATCCAGAAAAATACTGCTATGGCCAATATCCAAGAGTTTACTGCATATGTCTTCCTCTAGGAGTTTTATGGTTTCAGGCCTCACATTTAGGTCTTTAATCCATTTTGAATTTATTTTTGTGTATGGTATGTGTCTATCCAGTTTTCCCACACCATTTACTGAAGACTCTTCTCCTCATTGTATATTCTTAGGTCCTTAAATAAAGAGAAATAAGATTTCTTCTATTTTATCAGAAGGGAAGAGGGTGAGTTTAGAGTAGACAGGATTTTCTTGTTTTTTATAGCTGTGAGATAAGGAAGTTGTCATTTAAAGCCTCTATTTTCTTTTATAAGGTAAGAAGAGAAGTAGAGCTTTCTGCTGGGAGTGTTATAGGAAGGACCATCATAGACTGTCACAGATTTGGGTAGCTGGAGAAAGTTTGACAAGGTCATCACAGAGAATAGAAGAGTGAGTTGACCAGAAAAATTAATGAGAATTCCAGGCAGCCTCAGAATCTATTTGAAATTGGCGATGATGGTGGATGCAATCTGCTCAGTCATGTGACTCTCCTGCAAAGCTAGGTTCCCTAGGTTTGGAGAATGTTTAGCTGTCATGGGAGTAGCTTAACAGGCCAGCTGGAAAGATAGGTTATTGTGGTCAGAAGGTAGGCAGATTGAATTTTCCTTCTGGAGGTATCAAGATTATGGGTGCTGACAATGTCCAGAATGTGACCATGGGCCTGGGTGGCTGAGGTGACCAATGAAATGAGAGGCCAAGGGGTTATGTATATCTTCCCAGGTAACCGTTTAAGTCATCTAGGATTAGGCTGGCCCATAACTTACTGCTGAGATTGAGCCACTTCTGAGAATACCAAAATGTTAACTGGATGAGAAGCAAGAGACAGGTATTATTCATGACCTTCCGAACAAACAGAATGATGATAAGATTTAAAGTCATCTTAAAGGAAGACTGGGAGTCAGCTTTCAGATCAGGGCTGACTGGGATTTCTGAAGATGACAGATCTGAAGAGGTAGACGGAGTAGTTTGCCCAAATGGCATGAGCCTTGAAAGAAGTTAGTTTGCATTTTGTTTTCTTTTGTTCTGATTAAAAGGAGGAGCCATGAAAGGTCAGCCCATGGTAATGGGGAGCATTGATAACAGTAAACTCACCTTCTGAACTTAAGGTACGAGACTGTGAGAGAATAAACAATTTTTCCTTGAGAAAGCCACAATGGAAATGATGTCCTTCAGGCAGAGTTAAAGTTCCATGACAGAGGAGTATACCAGAAATAGCCTCATGACACAAGTGGCAGTGAGAGAGTTTGGGATGTGGGAGAATCAAGGGCTAAATGAATCACAGGCAATGAAGACCAAAATATAATGAGATGGTGGTGTGGGAGGAATTTCCCCTGGTGACTTCTTCTTTGTGGAGAAACCAGTGAAACAGTCTTCTAGAGTATCTAGAGGAGCATGGCTAGTAGCTAGACAACGTGGGCTCTGGGACCATAGAGAAACTCAGTTAAAGTTTAAATTGAGTTGGACTTTAACCATCTCTTCCTACCTTACTCTTTTGGCACACTCACCAAGTCCACCATGTGTTGTGGTCTGTTTCCTATTGCCCAAAGAGCATTCACCTTCAGACTAGGGACCTGGGTTGACCTGAGTTAAGATTTCTGCTACTTCAGGAGTGGGGTGTGGGGAGGGGATTTTTTTTTCTTTTGTTTTAGCGTTTCATAAAGTTTTGCCTGTTCATTTTATTCGGATTGCCCTTAATTGTAGGGATTATTTCCCTTTGATTTAAATACACAACTTTCTTTTTTTTTTTTT